>NW_015090774.1:4427075-4463697 GCF_001431845.1 Calidris pugnax | reverse complement strand
AGTGCGCAGGCGCGGCCTGGCCGGGGGCGGTCGCGGGGAGTGGAGGGCGCGGAGGGGGGTCGTGGGCCTGTGCTGCTGCCGCCGCCGATATGCTGCTGTGTCGCTGCCCGTCCTCCAGCCGAGGTAACGCGGCGGCTCGCCCCGGGGGCGGCTGGGCGTCCCGAGGGGACGGTGCTGGGGCCGGGGCGGCCGCCACTTGGCGGGGCGGGGACGGGACGGGCCGGGCCGGGCCGGTGGGTGGCGCGGCGCCGAGGGAGAGCAAAGGTCGCGGCTGGGGCGCGCCCGGGCGGCAGCGGGGTCGGGACAGGGACCGGGGAGGATGATCCTGTGGGCAAAGTGGGGGGTCCCGTGTGCGAGGGCCATGCCCCGCAGTGGGTGTCAGCGGCGGCGCCGCCACGGCCCCCCCAAGTCCAGCCCAGCGGCCTCCGTCCCTGCGCCTGAAGGTGCTCCCGGCGGGGGCGGAGCGGCGGCAGCGCCGGACGGGTCCCAGCCGCGGTCTGGCGGCGCGTCTCACCGGCCTGGCACGGCGAGCACCGAAAATGTAATGTTTTTCGGAGTGGTGCTGGGTGTCACCCCTTCCAAAGGGTGAAAATAAAGCGATTGTACCCGTGCCCTCGCTGGCGAAGCGATGGCAGGGCGAGCGGCTGTTAAGGAGCTGCAGAAGAGTAAAGTTTCTTAAATCTTGCTTGCTTTGTGCAAACGTTTAACTCCAGGGCACCGAGCTGGCTCTCAGCAGCCTGGTGGCACAAGCTCAGTTTCCTCTCTGTGAAGAACATACCTGTCCAGAGCTCGGACCTACCTTTGTCATTACTGGGTATATTCTGAGCTGAATATCACTTCCTCTGTGTGTGTCTGAGCTAATTGGCATTTTTAAACTATACCGTGTAACTCATAGTACCGTCAGGTCTGCTCAAATAAAAATATCTCAAAAATTAAGTTTGGGTGCTATGTTTTAATGTAGATGTATAGGTGTAGCTGTTATTATGCTTATAAGGTATATTACTGGTTCTCAAATCCTGTCTCGTTGCAGATAAATGATAATTAAGAGTCATGAGATGGTATGAGAATAGCTTTTATGTTATGTCTGTTAAATACAAAACTCCTGCTAAGAAACCAACGTAGATAATACTTATTATCTTGCACATAGAGACCAGTACCCTGACTGTCACTGTGAGGAGTTATAGTGGAGGGTGTTTGTGCTGGCCTTGCCAATCACTATTCTCAATAAAACATTTCAGTCCTAGAGTGTTGGTGATTTTAAATATGAGTCTTGCAGAAATACTCTGTTTTAAATACAGTATTCTCCTCCTTCATCCCTGAAATTAGACAAAGGGAATCCTTAAAGAAAGGAAAGATACCTGTCATGGTGCATTAGTTGACAGACCTTTTAACTATAACTAGTTTTGGTGCTAAACATACTAGTTTTCCGAGTATAAATCACACACATCTTCATATTTTTTTTGTGAAAGAGGAAAATTAGAACACGGATGTGACATGTAATAGCCCTTTTGAAGAGTCTTATTTTTATAATTTAAAAATTCCATTTGGTCCATTTGCTTAAAAAGAAATTCTAATTCGTTCTTGCAACAATGTATCTGCACCAAAGGTAGAGATTCACTGTATCTCCTCTTCCCAGCTTTGACTAATGTATACTTGGTTTTGAGTCTGAGCTTTTGTAGTGGACCATGACATTTACTTTAGATGAACTGTCTATTGTCAGTAGCCCAAATTGTGCCTCAAAATGTGTTGAGGTGTCAGAAGGGATGAACTTGCATGTCCCATCTCTATGTTGTTCAGTAACTTTAAGTGAAGTCTGAACTAAATCTTTTGAAGTTCGAAGTGAAATGGGAATTTAAAATGTGTTTCACCTGTGTATACATGTTATCCTATGTCAGCTGTCACAGGTGGGTGGTATTATGTGAAGAATGCTACAGGGCAAGGCCTTTACTCCTTTTTTTTTTTTTTTTTTTTTTTTTTCTGGTATAAAATTATACAGCAATTCCTAACTTGAAAATTTAAAAACTGTGTTTATAGTTCCTCATATTGACATCACCTGGTAGCCTTGGGGGGGGGGAGCTGTCAAATGTATTGTGCCACTCATGTCTCTGAAAAGTCAGAGACAAAAATTTGGAAAATTACTCATTTGACAAATTTGTTTCTTGTTTTTGCAGTACGTCAGTGCTTTCATGCCCTAAAGTTGATAAAGAGAGACCGCCTTCCATCGCTGCATATTGCAAGATGTGCATCTGCTGCCGCTGTGCCTCGCATAACCACGCATTATACAATTCACCCTCGGGACAAAGACAAACGATGGGAAGGTAAGTGAAAAAATGTATACTTTCAATGTTTCTTTAAAACTGAGCAATAATAACAATAAAGACACTGAAATGTGTTGCTGTTTTTTTCTTTTTACAGAAGTTCTGTACTCTTAAATACAATACTAATATTCCAAATCAAATGTTGTGGTTGCTATCTCACAATGAGTGTCTTTAGTGCTGTATAACGGGATCAGATTTAACTTGATCCTAGTTATTTAAAGAAAATTTATAAGCAGCTTTTGCTTTAGTGACTATCACAACAAGATTTAATTGTGTCAGGTATGTATCTGTTGGATTTTCTTAGTTCTTACCATGAGAGTTTGTGAGAAAATAAGATTAATATATATCTCTGGGAACCCCAGTCTCTACATTCAGCAATTTTAATGGCTTCAATTCTAGAAAAGACACTGATAATCAGTGTGAAATAAAGTCACATGATATGACTGAGCATCTTCTTTTCTTTTCTTTCTCTCTTACATACAGTTTCACTGAGTGTCTTTGATAGAGCTAGCCAACTTAAGTTTAATGTTCTAAGATGATGCTTACTTACGGTACATAGAGACCAAGTATATGTTTTTATAGTATATCTCCTTACAACTTTAAAAGAGCTAATTTTACGTTGTCATACTAATGTCTTTCTGCAATCTTCCACGTAGGGATTCTGTTGAATATTTAGCCTTTTTTTATGCAAAGTAGTGCTTCTGGGATACCCAGTAGCCTGTATCGCAGAATAAGGTTTAGTGAGAGAGAGGCTGGGGGAAATTGGACATTGGTTTATCTTACTTTTTTTTGGTTTATGTTTTTCATTGGTTTATGTTTTTTTTCTATTAAAGGGGTAAACATGGAAAGATTTGCAGAGGAAGCTGATGTGGTCGTTGTTGGAGGAGGCCCTGCGGGTCTTTCAGCAGCGATTCGACTCAAACAGTTAGCTGCTGAGCACAGCAAAGAAATACGTGTTTGTCTGGTGGAAAAGGCTTCTCAGATTGGTGCACATACACTCTCTGGTGCTTGTCTTGAGCCAAGGTCCTTAGAAGAGCTCTTTCCAGACTGGAAAGAACGGGGGGTATGTATGAGCAAATAAATGCTGCAGTTAATCATAGTTTGTAATGAACTCTCTATCTGACTCATTCTGGTACAACTTAGTACCGTTTTAAAATGTGTTGATCTGTCAAAACAACAAAAAACCCTACCTCCTTTTTAGTTTTTGTCCTAATTTGACAATGCTGAAGTTTTAGGTCTACCCAGGTTTGCTGTGGCCTCTGCTCTTTTCCATAGTGTCCTTACTGCAGATGTGCGGGGTGCCTGGTGCCTGCCGGGATGCGCTGCTGGTTGTGCAGAGTCCAGCTCCCGTGCACAGGCAATAAGGTGGTCGATTCTCAGCAATGCCAGACTTGGGGCTTCTGTACAATATTTTTTTCATAGTCTGAGGAAAAGGTGCAGAGTACGCTGTTTTCTGTGCGCACATAGTGGTGTAACAGAGGCCTGAGATGCTTCTAGGACAGAGAATAGCAAGACACGAGCTGTCATCTCTGCCAGAAGAGCCATCTGACTTGCAGCTTGCTGTCACCTGGGAGCTGCAAGTGCGCCGTTGACTAGTTGTTACCAGGATAAATATGCATGTTGAGCTACCTGCTTTAGAAAGGTCTAGAATACTGATGTAGTACAAACTATAGAAGTGATTTGTAAGGCTCTGTTCCTATTTTTTTTATCTCAATAGTTGTGTTGATTCTTGCCTAATGACTGCCACATAAAGTACTTACGATACTTTCCTATAGAAGTGCTTTATTAAACCTTCAATGGACTGCTGGTTTGATAGTTTTATTTTGTTTGTTGCTGGTTTTGTTGGATTGGCAAGAAAAACATAACTTTTTGTACTGTTTCTATTTTCTTTTTTTATGTAGGCTCCGCTTAATACTCCTGTAACTGAAGACAAGTTTGGAATTTTAACAAAGAAATCTAGAATTCCAGTGCCAATTCTTCCAGGTAACGTTTGGTGAAGTGGTAAAAGATCATCTTTCTCTGTGTCTTTTTCAACTTTTCCATGAATGAAACAATTGATTTGATTCAATGTGGTATAGCAAGTGTATGGAGAACATAGTTGCTTCCAGTGTTAGATGATGGCTATAATAATGTATGACATGATTGTGAAGACAGAAGTTGTAGAAGAAGATATGACATCTGATGTATACAACTGTTGTTATTTTGCTTAGTGTTCTGCTTCTTATGTGTGTGTGTCTTTTTTGCTTAGGACTTCCAATGGTTAATCATGGAAATTACATTGTCCGTCTGGGCCACTTTGTGAGTTGGCTCGGCGAACAAGCAGAAGCTTTGGGTGTTGAAATTTATCCAGGCTATGCAGCAGCTGAGGTAATAATCACATCAATGTGTATATGAGGAGCTTTTTTTGACCCCCCCATTCACTCAACTCCCAGTTTATTTGTACATTCACAACATTCCTCTTAAAAGAAGCCTATTGTGGAAACTGTTTCATTGTCTAAGTTCCCTGGCCCAGATCCAGCAAAGTGAAAGTGACTAATATGCTAATAAATACGTAATTTTCAAGTTTGACCATTAAAGACATAGTGCTTAGAAGTTCTGTATCAAAACTTTTTATGAATGGATTCAGATGACAGATCATTCAAACGTTTCATTTGTTTGTTTAAATATTTCCAAAGGTTCTTTTTCATGAAGATGGTAGCGTGAAAGGGATAGCAACTAATGACGTAGGCATCCAGAAGGATGGAGCACCTAAAGTAAGTAGCTGTCTTCCCCATAACTAGAGGTCTAATTATGGAAATTGTGGTATATCTGCTTCTACTGCTATCAGTAGTCTTGCTGCAGCCTGAGAAAATGTACCTGTCTTCCCTCTCTGTATAAAAAATGTGAACGCTCTGGTCTCAAAACATTGTGAACTTCTTCTAAGATCACTAGAAAAAACCTTTGCAGGAAGGAGGTTTGGTTGAGGGTGACTTAAGGAAATATTGCAAGGGTGCTTTGGCATATGTAAAATCTGGAAACAAAGGAAAGGATTACAGGAACTCCTAGAAAAAAGGTGTGAAGGTGAAATAGGAAGCTGTTGTCCAGCTGGTAACTGGCAACATGCAAGAAGTGTGCTTCTGGCTGATCTGTTTTCTTTGATATTTACAACTGCAGTCACATTTGTTGACAGTCTGTCTACCTTGCTGGGACAAGTTACACATTGAATCTTTGTACCTTTTTGCTGTTTGGTCACATTTCTGTGTCCAGAAGGTGATTCTCTGCCCTAAGTGTCGGACTTTGGCTGATCTTTAGTGGAATGTAGAACTTGTGGTAAGCGTGTTGCTTCCCTGTGCAATATGTGTGGAGAATTTGGCACCTCAGAATAACTCAGAGCAACTTTCACAGGGAATTATTTGGCTACATAAGTTATGGGTGCAAGTTTTTTCTTAAGATTTACTTTCTTTTATAAGGTTTCTTACTAGTTACGTAGAGTTTTGAAGAGGTATTTACTTTCATATGAAAGCGTGGGCTTTTTTTCCCTTCAAGGCAGGGGATGAGAAGGGAAGATTCATTCTTGTTCTGAGAGAATATAGTCAATGGAGGAGGAAGTGATGGCAAGGAAAAGTAATATATTTACAATACAGACAGTGTTGTCTGTGCCTCGTAGGGGACACGCAGGCTCCTGTTTTCAGATATGCATTTTCTCCAGTAGGAGGCGCAAGTCACGCGTACAATGTGGCACAGTAATGAAGATTAATTGGGGGTTTGGGTTGGTTTTGTTTTAAAGTGGGAAGGAACTAGGTTTGGTTTTGTTTGGTTTTTTTTTTAAGCATCCTCAAAACCTAGATATATTTTTATTTCATTTATTCTGGAAGAATGTGTCTATTGCCTTCTATAACGTACATAATTAGTGTGCCACTACTGCAAACTTTTTGAGTATTCAAACTTTTTAACAGTCAGTTAGGTCAGCTGATAAAACCTCCAGAATATAAAAGTTCAGGTAAATAAACATAGTTTGTGTAACCTTCAATGCAAGAATATCTTCATTGTGTTTGTACAGAGCTTAATCAAATAGAGTGTGGTTAATGAATAGATTTTCACCTTGCAGTCAGCACCAATCAAACGAAAACGTCAATGGTAAAATTCTGTAGTAAAAAGTTGCCCGTTGATTCTTGTGTAGACGCTGGAGAAGGATGTTAACGGTGAAAAACAACTTTGTCACATTGCTGAAACTTTTCAAATTAATGAATTTCTGACATTTACAGCATGGAGTTGTAGTAACTGATTTATTTTTATATGAATCTACTTCAAATTAGACAGTATGTATTTTTAATCCTTAGATCAAGTAATAAGTTGTCCCTGTAGGTCTCTTAGTAATTTGTAAGATTAATTTTCATGTTGACAATTAGAAATTGGCAAAATCTTTTAACTCCTATTTAAAGATAATTCCCGACTAGAGCATTTTTATTTGTTAGCCTTTTTCAGAGGTTTCCAACCACTGAGTTAAAAGATTTCACCTGAGAGACAATTTAAAGCCAAAGCAATAAGCTTCTCCTGGACATATGCTGGATTACCTTTGGATGGTTTTATTGGGTACTGCTGGATATCTTAATCCAAAACTGTTTTCATTACCTTTTTCTACATTAAACTTTATCTCAAATCAAGCATTTTCTTTTTTTTTTTCCCTGCAAGAATATGTATATTTAGAATCTTGCAAATACATTGCAACATTGCAAATATAGTCTAGTAGTACTCTCATCCAATGCACTTATATGTGCAGTTGATACGCTCATACATGAGTATGTTGGTTCCACTTATTCTCAATCTCATTGTTGGAATTTTTGATGAGAATTTTTTTTTTTATCATCATACTTAATGTTAGTTTAATTTTACTGTATGTTTTAACAAGTTAGATTGGTGTAATATTATAGTAACTTTATTCAGAGGTAGTGGGTTCTCTTGGGGGTGAGGATGATGCAGGTTTTTCTGATCTGGTGTGTCTGTCATATGGGGGGATGGGGGATGCACACAATATTTTACTGAATGTGACTTCATAAGCAAAAATTAGAGTGAAGTTGTAGGTTAAGATTCTTTGTCCTGTCAGGGTTCCTTTACACCACATGAACAAGCAGATGCAGTATCAATATCCTCTAATCTGGAAAAGATTCTCTTTTTCAGTAATGACTAGCAATTCACTGTAGTGCTGCTCTACTGGAATCCCCTTACAACGTTTGCCAGGGGTGCATCATGGTTGGGTGGAAAAGACAACTGGAACCATACCTTGCAATGGTTTGCAGGTTCTGGGCAGTGCCATAGAGTAGTGTAAAATCACTTTATTATCCCCCAGTTTCTTGCTATGAGTTTGGTGTGGCACAGATCTAAGTGCTGATGAAATGTTCTACTTTTGCAGGCTACCTTTGAAAGAGGCTTGGAACTCCATGCCAAAGTCACGGTCTTCGCTGAAGGTTGTCATGGGCATCTAGCCAAACAGCTGTACAAAAAATACAATCTAAGGGAGAAGTGTCAACCCCAGAGCTATGGCATTGGACTGAAAGAGGTATCAGCTGCGTAATTTTAACAATTAAGGAAAGTACTGTGAAGCTGTAAGGTAGTTTCTGTTTGCCTTCAAGCTGGTTTATGTAAGACATTAGAATGATAGATTTTGAGTTACGCTTTCAGACTTCAGAATCTTTGCTGTTCTGAAGCTGATCACAGAAGATGCTCCCTGAATGTTGTGACTGTTTTGTTTCAGCTACTGCTTCTCTTACATCTGTTATAACTAGTTACCCATGAGTTCACTCTGTTATCATCTTAGTTTGATTTTAATTTACATTCATTTCTGAAATTTGTTTTTAGTACTTTTACCAAATGAGAGAGGCATTCGTGCTGCCAAATTTTAAGGGGCTTTACTACCTGTGGAAGGGAGGACAGGCTTTCGATGGATTTTCTGTATATTCATAAGGCAGAGAGAGAGAGAAAGAAAATGGCAGTTCATGCTCTCTGGAACACCTTCTGGATGACCTTTTTTTTTTTTACCCCAAAATACCTTCACTGGTCTTATAAAAATAGGATAAGGATTGGTTTTCCTTTTTGAAATATTTTGTACTTGGAAAATACCATTAATGAAAAAGAGCTGTATTACTTATAATATGTTCAGAGTTTGACTATAGCATACTCTTTACTTACTACTTTAAGCATTTGCTTCCAGTTACAAAATATTTGTTAAATACTCAGTTTACACTTCTGCACAGACTAACCACTCTGTAAATGTTCCTATATATGACATAGTCTCAATTACAGTTTCTAATACCTGAGTTGTCATTAAAGCAGGGTTTTGCTGTAGAGTTCCTCTGCTTCCAGATGAGACTGGGTCTGCTTTAGCAAACAGTAAAGTCCAATAGGAATGGATCTGTGAAGAGGAATAGTTGGTGCTCATGAGCTGATATGCATACTGTGCACATTTCAGGGTTATTTTTACTTTGGACTAGCTTTGGTGTAGTCCCATGGACTGAATGTCCTTTCGTGACTGGAATGCTTTAGATGGGCTTCTGGAGCTTGTCTTACAGTTTAGTTTCCTGTGAAAGGCATCCAGTTCATGCCTTCCATGGCTGCTGTACGGTGTGCACCAAAGCACAGCAAGTGGGAGCAGTCAGGAGTCCCGCTCAGCAACGTGCTTCTTAATCAAAGCTGGAACATGAACGTAGATGTGCCCTCCGTGCTTGAGCTGATCTAAGGGTGCTCCACTGCCCTCTGTCATTAGACTGCACCTGGCACATAACTCCATGGTGAAGACATGTTTTGTGAAATGAGCAGGAAATTGAGTTGCTCGGGGAAACATGAAAGCGCTTCTGTGAATTCACCGTGGGTCACATGGGTACTGGAGATGTGTAGGAGAGAGCAGAGAGAGGACAGCCTGTTTGACAGCAAATGGTTGGATCAACTCAGACATATTGTTAGGACTTATATTGAAACACTTGTTGCAGTGATTCATATGAAAAAGTAAAGTTCTTAAAGAAAAGAGTAAGCATTGCATTCCTTAGGAGAGTTATCTATCAAAGTCACTAATATAAAGAAGTATCTATCAAAGTCAGTAATATGTGGTTGAATGAAAGTTTTGGGCATAATGCAGTCATGCTTTCTGATGCACAATATTTCAAGAAAGAGAAGTATTAGGAAATTCTTAAATGGTAATCCAAAACAGGTATTTCTACTTATTACCTGGTATTTTTGCTGTATGAATTTATGCATTGGTCATAGCAGTAAATTAACTTTCTTCTGTACTTAATATAATAAAAGGCAAACACACAATTATTGAAAGGCCATTACTTTGCAATAGAAAGTAAATTTTTTTCTGATCTTCATTTCAGTTATGGACTATAGATGAAAAGAAATGGAAACCAGGAAGAGTAGAACATACTGTAGGCTGGCCTTTAGACAGACATACATATGGAGGATCTTTCCTTTACCATTTAAATGAGGGTGAACCTTTGGTTGCTCTTGGATTTGTGGTAAGTGAAGTTGGTTTTTTCATGCTTGTTGGTTGTTCTTTGGCCTTCATATTTATGTGATTTCTTTTCTCTGTTTTAATGTGAAGATGAAAACACAAGAATAGCAGCAGGCCAAATTTAGTATTTTCTCAGTCTTAAGTATGTTTACCCTCATATTAGGGAAGGTTAATTTGTCATATTGATCTGTCTTTAATCCAGTGTCTTTTATTAAAAACAAAATGGAAAACTTACATATACATCTTTTTGCAAACCAAACAAATTTTGGCAAAGTGAACACCACATGATTAATCAAAACTGTGCTCACAAAACTTTTGCAAGTTAGGAAATATCTAAATCCCATCTACTTTGTACAATTCGGTTTCCTCATTCGTGCGACAACCTTGGGTCCATATGGATTTTATGAGAGAAGCATATGAAGTGGAAGCACTCTGTGGTTCCACAAGCAGCATCCCTTCCATTTCTGAGATCTTCAGTTTGTTCTCATCATTCTTCACCCATATTTGACTGGCCCTCTTTAGCAGCTGTCTTTCTGAATCGGGCAGGCAGCTTCTTCCTTCTTACTGCCTCTTTATCAGAAGCGTTGAGATCACTAGAGAGAAACTGTGTTGTTCTGCCAGCCACTGATGCAAGGAGCAAAAGTAGAGAATGTTTTTCTAGCACCTGCAGTCCTAAATAAAGTGTGTACTATTTATTCTGTGCATGTGCTTTACACAGAAAAGTTGTAAGAGTCAGGGACACAATCTGGACTTTTAGCAGGGTGGGACTGAGATGACTCTTTGGGCTTCTAGATTTCAGAAGGATTCCAGAGTGTGTGTGGTGAAAGCTCTATTTTTGTTTAGCTGTTCTGTAAGAAAAATTAAGAAAACTTGTTAGGTTTTCTCAGACATGCATACCTGTCCTGTGCAGATTTCCAATATTGGAATTAATAAGTACGGACAGTAGACATTCAAATTCTGTTTTTAGAAGTGCAGAGGACTTTGATTCTTACAGAGGATGGAAGTCAGTAATGTTTATGTTATCTCCAGTTTAGATAGGAGAAAATCAACTTTTTTGTCTTTGAACTTTACACCCATGTCAGTCTGAGCTGATTTTTGTAGTAGGGTTACCTTGCACTTGTTTTGAATATTGTTCATTATCCAGCAAAGGTAGTAGATGCCAGCAGTGGTCAAAAAGCAGCGAGCTGTCAGAGAAATCAAGGTACTGTTTGTTGTTGACTCATGATTTATTTTGTTATTTGTCTCAAAGTTTACAGGAACCAGAAATAACCCTTTTCTCAAAAGAGAAAATTGGGCAATCTAGGTCCTTTTAAGAATATTTTAAAGATGGGAAATGCCGAATATATCTTTCAGCAAATTCTCAAATAAAATAAGAATCCTAGGCATCCAGCCATTTGGCAAGGTCGTTTTCCCCCAGTTTCTGCTTTCTTCATTGCTCCCCTGTGCTTTACTACAATGGCTCACCTAATTGGAAATGGTAATTCACTCTGCTAAACGATGTGAAGAACTGTTTAAAATACACAACCGCAAGGACATAACTATCTAGAAATAATTGTTTACCTCTTTTTCCAGCTTTTCTAGGGCAAAGAGGTTTTGAAACACAAATTTAAAACAAATTTTCTTGCTTATCGTGCCCATTAAACCATACTTAATTTAATTTCACTATTTTATTTCAAAGACAGATGGAAGATGGTTACAATGCAATTGAATGTTTTCCATGCTTCAGGTTCCAGGTAGGGCAGAGAAGAGTATTATGGCAGCAAATTCTCAGATTTGCTTCTACTATACTGTTAATAGAATGTAATTTTGGCAGTAGTTTCTCCAAGTAGAAAGATCCTGAGATTGGTTGAGTATAAAGTAGATTTAAAGAGCTGATGTGGTAATATGTGATTGTTTTCTTTGCAAACTTTTGTTGAAATTCCTTACTTTTATTTTCAGTAATGTTGCAACTTTTTTTTTGTTTTTAAAGGTTGGTTTAGATTATCAAAATCCCTATTTGAATCCATTTAGGGAGTTTCAGAGGTGGAAGCACCATCCTAGCGTACAGCCTACTTTGGAAGGTGGAACAAGGATTGCCTATGGTGCCAGAGCATTGAATGAAGGTGGTTTCCAGGTAACCTTTTCATGAAGATTTTTGTTTTGAGCTCTCTAGAGCCATGTTTTTAGTGCTGTAGGTTCAAGTTGCATGTTGTTGGGAAACAACTGAACTATAGCAAAGATGAATAAAGCCAGAAGTTTTGCTGGACAGAAAATCCTTGTTATCTTGCTGGATACTGGCTGCTGAGATTTGCTAGACTTAGACTCTGTCATACTAAAAACCTAGTCACTTTACTTTCTAAATGAAATATGAAGTAGAGTTCATATTGCAATCAAATGTGTCCAGCAAAGAAGGTACAGATAATTCTTTGTTGTGCCTGGAACCTTGGGGAAGAGAAGGTAGGACCACTCAAAGGGCTTTATTTGTGGGTTACTTAAAACTAGCTTGAGCGTTCATGATCCAGAGCCTGCACGTGGGGCCATTCCACTCTCCTCTTTGACTACTTTGTCTGTCTTTTTTGAACCTCTTCTTCAGGGTTTACGTGATTTTGTGCAGCTTTGGAATACAAATAGAATTTCAGCAGCAGCAATACTCTTGTCACAGTCCTGTGGAGTTAAGCTTTGACACCAGTGTGTGTGCCTGGGAAAAAGTCATGTAGGTTCATGAAGCAGCTTCGTGGTTATGCATGTGATACACCTTTATTCAGTCTGCAGGTTGATTACTTTGACCACTCTCAAGTGGAAATATGTCATTCATATCATGTTATAACACACCTGTGTTACTAGCTTATTTCAGAAGCCATTGTCAGTCCATTATTAATTCAGATAAGATACAAAATGCCAAGATGTTTTAATCTAGATTTTACATAAGAGGGGCTTCTCTTTCCACCCTGTGCACTGGTTGCTCTATCACAGATAGTCATTGTTGAATTTCTGGCTTTGATGAAGCAGCCAGATTGTGATTTCAGTTGCATACTCCTTATTCTGCTCGAAACATATGGCTGAAAGAACATGGTATTTTTTAAGTCACTTACAGATGTTGTTTGTGCTAAGTTACACAGACAGTAGGACTACAACTCTTGGGCATCTCTGCCTAGTCTTTGGAATTCTTTGCTGGACTTAAAACATGTCACTTAGTTTGCACTGTTCCTAATATAAAACCATGAGGTTTGCTAGTTGTTGGGGGTTTTTCATTTCCTGTAGATAGAATTGTCTAGTTAATCATGAAGTCACACTTTTAAATGGCTTTTTTTAATACATGCTTTCAGTAAAAAAAAAGCTTTATTCATGAGTCACTTAGGAAGATTTAGCTCTTCTTTTGCATGTGTTGCTTTGATTAATAACTGTAGCAGTCTGACTCATTTGCATCACTGGAGTCCAGGAATATTTTCTTATGTAAGTAGTTCTGTAGCACCAGTTTTCATTTTGGTGACAGTATTGCATCAAATAGGTATATAAAAATTACCATCAATCTAATTTTTGTTGCCTGTTATAGATAACTTTATGACCAAGTTGCCCAAGGCCCGGCTGGATGGGGCTTTCAGCAACCTGGTCTAGTGGGAGGTGTCCCTGCCCATGACAGGGGAGCTGGAACTTGATGATCTTTAAAGTCCCTTTCAACCCAAACCATTCTGTGATTCTGTGTTCTTTAGTCTTTAACATACAGTGATGCCAAGTTGGTGAAAGAGAGAGCTCTTGGATGTTCCCCTGATTTCTTAGCTTTTTGGGATATGTGGAGGGAGGGTGCAGAGTTTAATAGACTACATCTACATAGTTAAAGATGTAAGAGCTTTGTGGGGAAAAAGAAAAAAGTGTTGCTGTTCTTGGGCAATGTATATTAAGAATATCAGGGGGAAAAAACCTTCACATCAATGACCCATGCAAGTGTCAAACACTAGACTCACTTAACAGATTTTCAACCCTGAGCTGAGCAAAGGGGAGGAGAATGTGGGGTTCCCTGTCCACAATGGGGGAGGACTCTGCAGGAAGCAGGAGTCTCTCCTTCTTCCCTCCTCCAAACCAGCCTCGTTCTGTCTGTCTGTTGCCAGGAGTGTGATGGTTTCTTCAGGTGCTCAAGGCTGAAAGGATTTCACCCTGTATCTCAGGGGCAGTGAGGGCTTGTGCCATGCTGGCATGATGTGTTCCTTCAGTTCAGTAAACTGACTGTGAAAACGGGCACCAAGTGCCACAGTGCTAATAATGAGAATTACTAACGAAGCTGCAGTATGTGTAACCTTTTGTGTTATATGACTAATGTAACATACTTTGACAGTATGTTGGTCACTAAGTACATATTAAGTGAAACAGTTGTTGCAGAAGAAAAATGCCTGATGACCATCTTCTTATGTAATTTGTAGAGTTAGTCAAGAAATATTTCTCTCATAGAATGGTTTGGGTTGGAAGGGACCTTAAAGGTCACCTAGTTTCAAGCCCCTGCCCTGGGCAGGGACACCTCCCACTAGACCAGGTCACTCAAAGCCCCATCCAGCCTGGCCTTGAGCACTTCCCCTCCAGGGAGGGGGCATCCACAACTTCACTGGGCAACCTGTTCCAGTGTCTCACCACCCTCACAGGAAAGAATTTCTTCCTAAGATCTAATCTAAATCTCCCTTCTTTCACTTTAAAACAGTTACCCGTTGTCCTATCACTATACTCCCTGATAAAGAGTCCTTCCCCATCTTTCCTGTAGGCCCCTTTCGGTACGGGAATGGGGCCTTCGCTTCTCCGGGCTGAACAACCCAACCTCTCTCAGCCTCTCTTCATAGGAGAGGTGCTCCAGCCCTCTGATCGTCTTTGTGGCCCTCCTCTGGACTTGCGCCAACAGGTCCATGTCCTTATGCCTATGTCAGTGCTCCATCATTGTCTAAAATCTTAATCTCATTGGATGAGGGTGAGAGTAACTGTCTTAATAGTTGAAGTATTCCATAGTTAGATATAGTCCATATATCCATAGCCATATAACATAGTATATTAATACCACAGATTGGATGTTTGCAGATCATCTGGCTGGCTTAGGTTTGTGACTTGACTGCCCTCCATGACATTGTGCTTCTTACAGAGGGAGTAAGACAACAATTTTTGCACCAAAAATGCACATGTTGGCTGCTGACTAACTCCTAAAACAAGTGAGACCTGGAGGGAGACGAGGGAGGATACTTTGTAGTTTGACAGAAAAGATTTGAGGAAAAAAGCACTGATAATAAACTTAGAGATGAGAAACATGTAACTTACTGAGTGGAAAATGGGAACACAAATATCTTTTTTTTTTTTTTTTTAATAAAGAATTAATTTAAACTTGGAGGAGGAAAACGGTACTGGTGGGTGACATTGTCACAGTCTTGTTGCAGACAAAGCAACTGGAGAGAGGATATAAGGAAAATGTCTTGTCATTATTTTATACTCAGCTGCAGTACAAAGGCTGTATTTGTATTTGCTTACTATGCAAAAAAAAATAGGGGAGTGACACTGGTGTATTTTTAGACAGTGCACATGCAGGTCTAAAAATGTAAAGACACTCAAGCTTCATGCCAGTTTCATTTCCAGAATGTTAATTTCACTTTAAAAAAAGCACAAACAACAACAAACCACCTTTTTTCCTGTTTCTTTTTCAGTCAATACCCAAACTCACCTTCCCAGGTGGATTATTAATTGGTTGCAGTCCTGGACTCATGAATGTTCCCAAGATCAAAGGGACACACACTGCAATGAAAAGTGGCATGTTGGCCTCAGAAGCCATCTTTAGCCAATTAATCAATGAAAATCTCCAATCAAAGACAATAGGTAAGACAGCACTTTGTCTGTAATTTATACTTTGCTTTGTAATTACCTTGTATTCAATTGGAACCACCAGCAGTTCAGGGGTAACTAAATGTATCTGAAGGAATTAGTTGGGAATGCAAATAAATCATGAAACGAATGTGGTGATTTAAAAAGATGTCTATTCTTTATTTACGATTTATATTGTTAAATGATTTAGGAAACAAATTAATGAAGTTTTGCTTAGTTATTCTTAAGTATTCATCCTACCACTAGAACAAAAATGTGTCTCTAACGAGCATCTGAAAAGTAAGCTTACACTTCTTCTATATATTGTTAAATGATTTAGGAAACAAATTAATGAAGTTTTGCTTAGTTATTCTTAAGTATTCATCCTACCACTAGAACAAAAATGTGTCTCTAACGAGCATCTGAAAAGTAAGCTTACACTTCTTCTATATGTAGAGAAGAATAGTATATGTTTTCTTCCTACAAATATGTTAAAAATTAGAACTTTGTGATTCAGAAAATGTTACTGAAAGACTGCAGAATCAGAGGGAAAACAATTAAAACCAACACATAAAGTGTAAGCAAAACAGTGTGAGATTTTTCGAGTTTGCTCTGCAGCGTTTTGTTAATTGCTATGAGACTTCTTTCCTTCAGTCCTCTTTTTCTGTCTTGAATTTTACAGTCTTCTCCATTTGAGACTACGTGTATTTCCCACTACATGTAATGCAAGCAAATTCTGCTAATCCCCAGATCCTGACCACATTGTCTTGGTTGTTCCTTTACATCTGTTAACAAAGTCTGTACAGAGAGGGAGAACCCAATTAGGATTTCACTCATTCTGGAGATGGACACGTGGTGGTTATTTTAGAAATCTCTCTAGTCCTGGGTTCAGTGCTAGGGAGCTCTCGTTCAGCTGAAACATGCAGTTCACGTTACCGCAGAGCGTTTGCTGAACAACTGAAACTTCAACTCGTGTGATGTGTTAAAATGCTTAGAACCACCTGAAACAATAAACGCTCTTACTGGGCAGCGTGCTGCTCTTGTTGGATCACAGACAGCTTTTATAAGCTGTTTCCAGTTTTGTCAAGACAGTAGAATATTACAGCCCAGTTCCCATCTCTGTGCATAGATAATGAACTTTTTTTCAGAGCCGTATGAGACAGAAAATACGGACTGAAGTATGGTGTCATGTGTAGACAAGGCTTAAAACTTGGTATTTAGAACATCTCTTCCTGTACAGTAGTAATAGAGAATGATAAAGGGGAAGCTCTCAGAAAATTTTCATTTGAAGAAACGTATTTTTTTTCTAAGATAATTGCTTGACTTTTAACTACACTGCAGTAGATGTGTCATGTGTGCAGTGTCTAGTCTTTGTAAAGAATACAATCAAAGAGTTTAAATCAGAAGTCTGTAGTCTAACAGATCTCATTAACTTGCTGATTACAAAGGGAGAAAACTTGTTCTCGAACACTGGCATCATCCACTGGGCCATAGTCAGTTACTGAGATCAGAATGCTTGTGGTTGTGTGACTTGTAAAGGTTTTGAACTTGACAACATTAAAATTACAAACCTGGCTGTTGGACCACAGGTGAACTCTCCTGGTCGATTCTTAGATTTCCTGAGGGAGTAGCTGGTTTCCCACAGGTGCCAATGTACCCACCTGGCCCGGTATCTTTATATTTTTCCAGGGTTTGAGGCAATTTAATGCTGCTCGTGGGTCATTTAATAGAAGCTACAAAGGAGCAGTAGGTAACTGCTGGTAACTGCCAACAAAACAGGTCTCTGCAAGGGGCTGAGATATGTTGTGTGGTGTGTTCCTACCTTGTTGTTCTGAAATTCTCATTTTGCTGCCTTCGTTGCTAACAGTTGCCTTTATTCAGCAATTGTTTTTTATTTCAAGGATAGTCTTTACGCACTGTAGGTACCTAACAAGTAATATACTGCCTTAGGACTTGACGTGCAAGAATATGAAGAGAACCTGAAAAAGTCCTGGGTCTGGAAAGAGCTGTATGCGGTCAGGAACATCCGCCCCTCCTGCCACAGCGTCCTGGGTGTCTACGGAGGGATGATCTACACAGGGATCTTTTACTGGATACTGAGAGGAATGGAACCGTGGACGTTAAAACATCCAGGTAATTTCATTACCTCCTCAAAGAAGATCCTAAATGTGTATGTCAGTCTTTTCTGGTCTTAGTTGAAGCTGGAGCACATCTGGTAAAGAGGCAAGGCCATATAGTGTAAAAAAGAAATTGGTGATAAGGCAGCAAAGCAGACCTTGTCCTGTTACCTGGCATCTACTGTAAATGAAGACATTAGAACACTGTTATACTTAGCATAGTTTTTCTGTCATGGAAAAAGCTACTTTTTACTACTTTATTCTGATAAAAGGGAAGTTAAAGTATCTTAATTAAATTGTTTGTGAATAACTGCAAATTAGAGTAATTCTATACTGAAACTTATTTATTAAAAATTTATTTAGGACCAGATTTTGCTCAGCTCAAGCCAGCCAAAGATTGCACGCCTATCGAATACCCGAAGCCTGATGGAAAAATCAGTTTTGATCTCCTGTCATCTGTGGCTTTAAGTGGTACAAACCATGAACACGACCAGCCTGCTCACTTAACTCTCAAAGATGACAGCGTCCCCGTGAGCAGGAATCTGGCTGTATTCGACGGACCAGAACAAAGATTCTGTCCAGCAGGTAGGTAATAAAAATGTGTGTCTGAGCTGGTTTTGCACAACTGAAGTCTTAGAAATTTAGGAGTCCACCTGGTCTACTGTTTACTTCAGGCATTCGATCCCATCTTCTGCCTAGAAGAGGGTTGAAGTGCAGGTCTTAAAATATATTCTGTTCAGTACTCTCTTGAATTTTATAGTCTTCTCCATTTGAGACTATGTGTATTTCCCACTACATGTAATGCAAGCAAATTCTGGTAATCCCCAGATCCTGACCACATTGTAGCGATTCATTTAAGTCTTGGTTGTTCCTTTACATCTGTTAACAAAGTCTGTACAGAGAGGGAGAACCCAATTAGGATTTCACTCATTCTGGAGATGGACACGTGGTGGTTATTTTAGAAATCTCTCTAGTCCTGGGTTCAGTGCTAGGGAGCTCTCGTTCAGCTGAAACATGCAGTTCACGTTACCGCAGAGCGTTTGCTGAACAACTGAAACTTCAACTCGTGTGATGTGTTAAAATGCTTAGAACCACCTGAAACAATAAACGCTCTTACTGGGCAGCGTGCTGCTCTTGTTGGATCACAGACAGCTTTTATAAGCTGTTTCCAGTTTTGTCAAGACAGTAGAATATTACAGCCCAGTTCCCATCTCTGTGCATAGATAATGAACTTTTTTTCAGAGCCGTATGAGACAGAAAATACGGACTGAAGTATGGTGTCATGTGTAGACAAGGCTTAAAACTTGGTATTTAGAACATCTCTTCCTGTACAGTAGTAATAGAGAATGATAAAGGGGAAGCTCTCAGAAAATTTTCATTTGAAGAAACGTATTTTTTTTCTAAGATAATTGCTTGACTTTTAACTACACTGCAGTAGATGTGTCATGTGTGCAGTGTCTAGTCTTTGTAAAGAATACAATCAAAGAGTTTAAATCAGGGAAGCTCTCAGAAAATTTTCATTTGAAGAAGCGTATTTTTTTCTAAGATAATTACTTGACTTTAACTACACTGCAGTAGATGTGTCATGCGTGCAATGTCTAGTATTTGTAAAGAATACGATCAAAGAGTTTAAATCAAAAGTCTGTAGTCTAACAGATCTCATTAACTTGCTGATTACAAAGGGAGAAAACTTGTTCTCGAACACTGGCATCATCCACTGGGCCATAGTCAGTTACTGAGATCAGAATGCTTGTGGTTGTGTGACTTGTAAAGGTTTTGAACTTGACAACATTAAAATTACAAACCTGGCTGTTGGACCACAGGTGAACTCTCCTGGTCGATTCTTAGATTTCCTGAGGGAGTAGCTGGTTTCCCACAGGTGCCAATGTACCCACCTGGCCCGGTATCTTTGTATTTTTCAAGGGTTTGAGGCAATTTAATGCTGCTTGTGGGTCATTTAATAGAAGCTACAAAGGAGCAGTAGGTAACTGCTGGTAGCTGCCAACAAAACAGGTCTCTGCAAGGGGCTGAGATATGTTGTGTGGTGTGTTCCTACCTTGTTGTTCTGAAATTCTCATTTTGCTGCCTTCGTTGCTAACAGTTGCCTTTATTCAGCAATTGTTTTTTATTTCAAGGATAGTCTTTACGCACTGTAGGTACCTAACAAGTAATGTACTGCCTTAGGACTTGACGTGCAAGAATATGAAGAGAACCTGAAAAAGTCCTGGGTCTGGAAAGAGCTGTATGCGGTCAGGAACATCCGCCCCTCCTGCCACAGCGTCCTGGGTGTCTACGGAGGGATGATCTACACAGGGATCTTTTACTGGATACTGAGAGGAATGGAACCGTGGACGTTAAAACATCCAGGTAATTTCATTACCTCCTCAAAGAAGATCCTAAATGTGTATGTCAGTCTTTTCTGGTCTTAGTTGAAGCTGGAGCACATCTGGTAAAGAGGCAAGGCCATATAGTGTAAAAAAGAAATTGGTGATAAGGCAGCAAAGCAGACCTTGTCCTGTTACCTGGCATCTACTGTAAATGAAGACATTAAAACACTGTTATACTTAGCATAGTTTTTCTGTCATGGAAAAAGCTACTTTTTACTACTTTATTCTGATAAAAGGGAAGTTAAAGTATCTTAATTAAATTGTTTGTGAATAACTGCAAATTAGAGTAATTCTATACTGAAACTTACTTATTAAAAATTTATTTAGGACCAGATTTTGCTCAGCTCAAGCCAGCCAAAGATTGCACGCCTATCGAATACCCGAAGCCTGATGGAAAAATCAGTTTTGATCTCCTGTCATCTGTGGCTTTAAGTGGTACAAACCATGAACACGACCAGCCTGCTCACTTAACCCTGAAAGATGACAGCGTCCCCGTGAGCAGGAATTTGGCTGTATTCGACGGACCGGAACAAAGATTCTGTCCAGCAGGTAGGTAATAAAAATGTGTGTCTGAGCTGGTTTTGCACAACTAAAGTCTTAGAAATTTAGGAGTAAAGATTCTGTCCAGCAGGTAGGTAATAAAAATGTGTGTCTGAGCTGGTTTTGCACAACTGAAGTCTTAGAAATTTAGGAGTCCACCTGGTCTACTGTTTACTTCAGGCATTCGATCCCATCTTCTGCCTAGAAGAGGGTTGAAGTGCAGGTCTTAAAATATATTCTGTTCAGTACTTTGATGACAAAATGGCTAGTAAGCCTGGAAGCAGGCAGTAAAATCACACTGGTAATATCCTGCCCTCGTTACACGCGCTGGGGAGTAGTTGAGCACACGTGCAGAGGGAAAAACTGTTCAGTGAAGTGATAGCTCTCTTTGCTCTTCGCAGGAGTTTATGAGTATATTCCTCTGGAATCAGGAGATGGATCAAGACTGCAGATAAATGCTCAGAACTGTGTCCACTGCAAAACCTGTGATATTAAAGACCCAAGTCAGAACATTAACTGGGTAGTGCCTGAAGGTGGAGGAGGACCAGCTTATAATGGGATGTAAACTGATGGGAAATTACTCAGTGACTTGTGATTGCCAACCAAAAAGTTGGGAGTATTTTATGCTGCATTGTCATTAAAGTACAGCACTGACTCGACTGTTAAAGAGTTTGAGGCTCATGTGCCATTCTGAATTGTAGGTATGACCGTTGCATTAAATGGAAAGTTGGTGCCTTCTGATTAAACCCTTGCCTTATTTAAATAGAACTTCTTTACAGGAGTTGTGTGGCAGGCAGAAGAAAGTTCTTCTGAGGACTGACAAAGGAACTTTGGATCCTGGATTTATTGCTGAAGTTCAGTGATAACATGAGCCATATCCAGAACTGTGGGTATGGTGGAAGAATTTAGTAGCTACCCTTAAAAAGAGGATTTTTCTCTCTCTATCTGGAGTGATTTACTATATGTAATCCTACCTTGCAGTAGGGAAAATACATCAGTCTAGAAAACTGTCACTGCTTTTAAGTGTTACGCATTTAACATCAAATTTACAGTTAAGGTGTTTTTTTTTTTCCTGATGATAATAGGGAGCCCATCTGCAATACAACCTGTAAAGTGGTTAAAAAAAAAAGTGTAATACTTGCACCCTCATTGTATGTCTACCAACATTTTTATTCCTTACAAGAAATCAGGCCTGCTCTAATAAAAACTCTTAATAAAAACTGCCTGAATTGTCTTAGTGTTAAACTAAGCTTCTTAGGAAGCACTAATTATTAAGCTGCAAAACCACAACCACTACTGATTTACTTGTCAGACGCACACCTGAGTGACAAAACATGAGTTATTACAGCTTAAAAAAAGAAAAGCACATCACCTTTGAACAGTTTGTCTTTATTATTAGACTTTTGAGTTGTAAACACTGAAAACTGCAGTACAGGGCAAATGAAAGAAGCAGCTCCATTTATCCTTTTGCATGAGTTAGTGCATAGATTTAAGAGTTTAGAAAAAAAAAATCAAGCAAACATTTTAGCATAAGCTGCCTTCTCTTTCTCCTTTTGGGCTTTTATCTTCTGCTTGATTTTGAGCGTTTCCGTCTGGATGGCTGCGTAGAAAGAACATCCATGACACAGGTGAGTAACCTCTTTACATTAGCTCTCCGGATGTGTACAGACTGCATTTCATCTTTTTTTAGGTCAGACACTAGCAGCAACAAACCCTCATCCCTTACCCAGGTAGAGGAGGGTGTAACTAGCGTAGTATCAGTGCCAATGCAGAATTTGAGTTAAAAATCTTAATTAAGATCTTAAATTAAGAAAGTTCATAAGAAAGACCCCTGTGAGATAGGAAGATGGTTTATACAAGATGCTGTATAAAAACGGGTTTTCCACCTAAGTGGGCTCTGCACGTCAGCACTTTAGGCATCACACTGGTAAGATTTCCTATGAAATACTACCCTGGTTGTTACATTTAAAAAAAAAAAAAAATAAAGAAACTGCTTTATTTTACCTTTGTCTTCAGGGGCTATTTCATGAGCCTTTTTAAGATCAGCCTAAAATAAGAGAAATATAAATTAATGTTCTGATGAACTGTTAATTTTTTTTTAAATATATTAAATATTGTGATCATTACCAGTGCTTCATCGAGATCTTTTATTCCCTGCCATCCTTGAGCCCGTCTGTAGAGAGCTTTAGTATTTGCTGGATCTATTTTAAGAGCCTGTAAATGTAATAAAATTGTCGCATTAACATTTCACATACTTCACAGCCTCCCATCTCCACAAATGGCACAGTTCACACCAGCAGACAATCTCCCCAGTTGGTTTGAGGGTAAGCTGTCAAAACATTAACCGTGTAAAAAAGGACTGGTGTACCGTAGCACACTGAAGAGCTAGCTCATCAGTTTTAATGCCACTGCACCAGAAGTAGTCTTTTGTGAAGGATGAGCATGTATGAGGATAAAATGGAACCTATGTTTATATATATATGTGTGTGTGTGTGTGTGTGTGTATCTGTCAATTTGTGAAGGATGAGCATGTATGAGGATAAAATGGAACCTATGTTTATATATATATGTGTGTGTGTGTGTATCTGTCAGGCAAAGGTGTTGCTGCAGTTCAAATTATCCTAACCTTGACTCTCAGAGTACAACTCTCTATAATGCAGCTCCTTCACAAAAAAAACCAAACCCTCAAATAGCATCATAAAGAAAACACGCTGATCTCCTGTAAAGCTTTTTTCACTGAAGGCTCTAAAGATACAGGCAGGCAACGCATCTCGGGCTTCAGGAACCTTGCCAAGTTCCAGTCCTTACTTTTTGGAGATGAACGGTTTCACTAACATGGATATGCCAGCTCTAACATGACAGTATCGAAATAAATACAATGGCTGGGCACAGAGACTGTTCTGCTATTTGATTACTTAAATTATTCAAAGTACCTCAGTTAATTTGGCTAGGTGTTTCGTTTTCTTGGCTGCAAAGATCACATTCTTTTTTCTTACTGCAGATAATTCTATAGTGTGCCTTTTATTTTCTTAAAAATTATTTTAAAGAATACAGTTTCTTAGTGATTAGAGGAAATCTCTTTGAATGAATGTGTGGCCTTATTAATTTCATTTACTAACTGGGAACCGAGGTGTCCGTACTGCGTAGGGACAGGTCTCACTCCCTGGTTTTGGCTCAACCATCGTGCCTACAGCTATTTTAAAGCAAGGTTTGTCTGAACAGGTTCAGCCACTCTAGTTCCTTATTTACACCAAATGCACGAGCTACAGATTGTTAATTTAAAACACCTCTGGCCTTAGGAAATCATCAAAGTAAAAATGTATAGTTTCTTACTAGCAATTACCTTGAACTCTACTAGTTAATCTTAGGAAACTGGTGTTCTGATTAAAGCACTGAAATGCTGTTTAACACTTGGGATGAGGCATAAGCTAAATAATTACAGAAGTCTGTTACAGCTATAGACTTGCCTTTACCTAACAATTCTGTAATCTTAAAGAAACAAAAAAAAAGTTTTTTTTTTTCCTCAGTGGCAAGTATTACAATTAATAATTTATATCTGTAACACTTAAATGGTATTTCCGTTTTTACCTTTTTCTAGATGACAGATACCACATTACACAGTATTTGTGTGGTTTTTTTCTCTCCCCATCCCCCATTTGTCCATTCTGAAGATACATTTATGAAAGTTTTCCACATGGTAATGCTGTCAGCAGGCTAGAAAGCAACCCAGCTCTCCAAAGACTTCTCCTCACACACAGATTAGCCAAGACTCCTGCTTTCAGCATGAAGTCCTAGGAGATGCTGCTCAGGATCCTCTGCGGACAGGTAAGAGCATTCTTTACTCCGTTTCCTTCAAAATTTCAGAGTTTGACTGAGTTTTTAAAGTTTCCTCAAAGGTACTAAATTCTGTCAGTATGTCTATATCGCTGTTCCTTTTTTTTTTCTTCAATTCTATTATTTTTTAATATTTCCCTATCTATTGTTTCCTTTCTTCCTGTTCACCTGTTTCATTTCACCACTAAGCCTACCTGAAAGGGCTTTAGTTAGAAAAGTCACTTCAGCAAACAAAATACAAGACCATCAAATCTAAAAGCAAGTGAAATGTTTTGCTCATACTAGTCTGCCAGTGAAAAGCACTCCTCTTTCACTGAAGACCGTTTAATTCTTTGTAATAGAAAAATTAGCTCTGTTCTTAGGAAACAAAACTGACGGTGACAGCGTGCACTTTTTCTGGCAGTAAGCAACAGCCCTCTTTTGTTTGTTTCCAATCAGTAATTTCAATTCCAAAATCTTTTTTAAAAAGCCACATAACGTACTGGAAAGTTAGTAACAGCTTCACAATCAGCTTCCACTTTGCTTACTTTCAAATCATAAGCTCGTCAGAAAACTCTTAAGACTGTCATTTCAGTCTCCGTTTTTTCTATAGGCCCATTGTTAATCAATCATAAGCTCGTCAGAAAACTCTTAAGACTTTGTCATTTCAGTCTCCGTTTTTTCTACAGGCCCATTGTTAATCGAAGCACTAAGCACTAAATTTACCTCTGAACAAGTTTCGATGGCTCCCTGCCAGTCCGACAGTTTTAGTTTACAAGCGCCGATGTTTAAAACGCAGGTCAAAGCAACAGTCTTCAACTTTGGTTTGTCTGCCTCCTCTGCCACTGCTTCAGAAGCTTCTACATACCTGCAGAAGAACAGATTTGCAAAGAACACGTATTAGCATTGCAACTTCCATTTTGTCCTCCCTCAGCCATCCTTCCACAGAGAGGTGTCAACTGGCCTCTCCAAATTGGTACCTTTAAAGCAGATTCAACTCCACTATTACAAATATTTATTAAACTAAATATTTAAGACCTACCCTGAAAAAAAAGATGAACTCATTGGCAAATGTTTTCCTGTAGCTCCTTTCCCTCCACTGTACTAATAGCATTATTTTTCTTAGGACTGTTTTAGATGGCATGAAAGCATTAGAATTTCTTTCAATGACTGTTTATTCTCAAAAAACATTGCTCATCAGTGGCCAAAAGTCAACAGCACCACTGCACCTTCCTCATTCATGGGAACCTTCAACTCTTCTTCAGTTCCCTCAGTAATATTTTAATGAATTTAGGCATTTATGGCCGAAAGTTGAAGCTAACTTCACCTTGTAAAGAAGGGCATTGTATGAGCATTAGTAACTCCCATTTCTTCTCCGCTGTCTTCCTTCATGACTTTCTTCCTGAACTTCAAAACTGACACTGGCTGAGGTCTAACCCCCTCATTTACTGCATCTCTATTTCACAGACAAACAGAGAGGCAAGCTCTAGCTCATTCTTCTTCGTTTACAAAGTGCTAATGCTGTCACATCTATTTCAAGTGGCAGAGGTCTGTTGCGGATATAAAAGCTCTAACACTTCTAATGGCCTACTTGATAGAACTTCTGTGGGTTTTATTTAAACAGTAAAAATCACGTTTCCTTATATTTTAAGCATGCCATGATCAATGCAGTCTTTGCAGATCAGTGCCTATGTAAATTCAATTTTTTTGCATGCCCTGTCTTTTGAGTGTTGCACGGTTCGTATACAACTTTGGACCACAGAAAAAAAGCAATATTTTAAAAGTAAATTAGACATAGCTACAGTGATTTTTCCACTTGCTGGGCATCATGCAAAAAATGAAAACCAGAAGAGAGAGAATGCAGTAAAAAGCTAAGGAGAGTTATAATACAAAACTGTGTTCAAAACAAACAGAATACACTACTAATATTTATAAATCCCACCAAAACATTAAAGACTGCAAGCACTCTGGAAACAAAATTAGAGCTTCCAAGCCAAAGAAATCAGTAAGATGAATATCAAGGGAGACAGTAGGAAGTAATACATTTTTTAACAAAAAGGTGTCCATTCTTATATATTAAAAAAAAAAACGGTTAAGCAGCAGTAAGACAAGAAAAAGAACAGAAGGTTATAATGGTTATGGTTTGTAACAAGAAAAAAACCAGCATTGCCAGAGGGTTTGCTAGGTGAGCTGTATATAAGACGTGGGAGATGATAAGAACTATTCTGTTCCTGTCAGACCTGGCAAAGTGCCACCTGAAGTGCACCATCCCACATAAAGTATGAGATTTTAAGACACAACAACAGGACATGTTGACAAAAGTATGACCTATAAAGAACAGCTGGAATGATCAGATTTGTTTATTCTAGAAAAGTTACTGTCCTTTCCATCTACAAGGACAAATAAGCACCAAATAGAAGCCACCTGCTCAAACTGGGAGAGCCTTCATAGGGTGTGGTTAAGAGTAAGCAAGACAACTGATTGTAAGGGATGGCATAATTATACCTGATATTTACCTAAGAATGGGGTGAGGAAATGGACAGATACAACACAAAGCTCCTTAAAGATCCATTCCAGCCATCCCAACCTTTTTTTCTGTATAATTTCTAAAAGGATTACACAGAAATCCTGTTCAGTCCACAGTTTCTGTTGGGTCTATAACAGGCTTTTTGAGGGCAGGAGGAGACTTGGATTGATACTTGTAATTAAAGGCTTCATTTTTATGCTTCAGAAAGACATGATTTGTTTGAAACCCAGTCAGCTGAAGCATTAAATACACCTGAATTATTTTTCTTTCATTATAATTACCACTAATTAACCAGTGATCATTACGGCCATGATAAAGGTCAGTATAACTTTTTTTTGAAAGTTTTTACGAGCAGTTCATATGCATAAAGCAAAAAGCATGAAAAGAAGAAAGGAGCAGAGGAGCAGTATGGAAACAAAAGCAGAACGACAATGATTTGAAAGGTAAGTCTGAATTATACATGGAGTCAGGATGATGGTATGGAGCCTTAAAAAAAAAAAATTGATAAGGGTCACATTTGGGGGTGCTCTCTCTTGAACTTAACCATTTCCTAAACCTACTTGTTTTCAGAAAGCAGAGAAATCCCTCCTTTCCTGTCTGTTAACTATCCTGACTAGACTATTGTGCTTTTCTTCCCAGTTATACACCAGCAGAGCAAGAGTATTAAAAAAGTAAATTTAGTCCATTTTAAACAATACTTCCTGCCTATAGCTCTTACCTAGCAATAAGTACAAGACCTACCTGAATAAGTAGCTAAAAATCAAGCAGATATTTCTGAGATTCAGAAGGCTTTCTTTTACAAAAGGAAGAAAAAGTAACGAGCACAGCAACTGGCACTTCTTAAATACACATATCATTGCTTGATTGCAGTAATAACTTGGGTTATAGGAACTACCTGATTGAATGATGATAGCCTTACCGTAAACTTTTACTATACTTTTTAGCTGCCACTGCCCAATTTTGCGATTTGAAGAAAGTATTTCCTATATTCTTTATGTCTTCTGCTATGGCCACAATCTTGTCAACCTAATAAAATAGATGGAAAATATAAAGTATGAATGTACTTAGGAAATAAGTCTTGAATTACTTCATGTTTTAACAGTAGGATCCCATGTCCATCCTCTTTCAAAGATTATTATAAAAACCTCAGAATAAAAATATTCCAATTTTAGACAAATACTAGCTTCAAACCACTCCTATAGTATTCTCCACTTTATGTAACTAACAGTCTGAAAGATGAATTTCCTAATGAGTTTTCTACAGTATAAAGGGTGAGAAAATAACAGAGACGACACAGCAGTTAACTCCTTCCCCCTAAATGCTGCTACCCACACAGAGCTATATATAAAGGTGTTGACCATTATACATAGAAAAGACATGTTAACAATCAAAGTATTCAACCAAGACTGCCTTATTCCTGAGGCAATTTTGTCTTCTACTTCTCAAAATGCTATTAGTCACCGGAACTCTGCACGCTCTCAAACTAGAAGTCGTAGCAACACAATTCTCCTGCTCTCAAAACACTTAAAACATACATGGAAGGAAAAAAAAGAACAACTGCCTGTCTTTATCAAATCCATCATTTCTGTTTCCAGACTGGCATACATTTCAAGTGTTAAGTTACTTTTCCAGTGGCAATAAATAGTTTAGAATTACTGCTCTCTGTACCACAGTTGTCTTAAGCTCTGTCAAATGTATATATCGCCATTTGTAAAACTCGAATTAATGACCTTGAAAAAAACTGATCACAGCTTGAGACCAATGTCACCACGGTTTCTGTAGTTACTTTATATGAACAAGTTTAAGGTTAAAGGAGGCAAGCACCTGCCAGCTTCAGTTCTGAACCACAGCAAATGCTATCCAAAAACATTTTCACAAGCTGAAGTGCTTCTCAATAGCCAGACAAGGAGTTTCAGATTTCTAGCTGTAATTTTTTTTACTAGTCTACTTCTAATTTTGTATTTGGAATCTATACATGCAGCCCCCTTTTTTTCCCCTTTCAGAAAACACTGTTTGACTTACACTATTTGTCTATTTCTCTTTCATGTTAAAGTAAAACCTGCAGAAGAGCTGCTTTCACCAGTCTGCTCCCTAATTCTCAAAAGGTCTTCCTTCAGTCTGAACAACTTGAAAAGCAAACAAATACTGGGAATTGAGAACGACTAGCTCTGAGGTAGTAAAAATCTTTTTAAAAGGTTGATCTTTTATTATTTCTAGTGAGAAAAAAAATCTTTTTAAGAGTGAACATTTTAAAAGTTGCACAGAAAACATGCAACATTAAGTTAGCCACCTGCAGGATGGAGTTCTAGTAATTGCAACTTGTCACTACAACATAAACAAAAAAAGAAACAGAACAGAAAGAAATTAAGTGTAATAATTGTAAGTATTTTCATTTTTAGTTACTGGGGGGGAAAAAAAAATGAGCTGCAATTAGCACTGAAAAAAAGAGACAGCAATCCCCTCCCACAGCATTCTCTTTCCTAAAATTGAATGTCACCATTTGATCAGGACCTTGATCAATTCTTAAGAAAAAAGGCTTAGTGAACATCATCATAGACACCATGTAACTCAGATTACCTGCAAGTCTTGCGTTCTGTAAAATACTTTAAAAGAAAAATACTTACATCTTTCAGGTCTATATCTGAATCATCAGGAAAATCTGGATGAACATCTCCAGATCCATCCTGGGGAACAATGCCCCAGTCATCTCCTTCCTTTAGCTCTCCACATTCTGCAATGACGCACAACTGAAAAAATAAAATGTAAATAGCAGTATTATTAAGACAATTTCCCCCCAAAAAAGCCACAACTTCTGAGTGTTCTTTGAAATTCAGTAAAAATGCTTTTTCATCTGTTGTTTGGGTGCGCTGATTTCAGAAACCCATCACATCATTAGCTTATCCTCATCAAAAGGCTTTTATCACAGAAGTGTTGCCTCCAGAGGAGCAGCAGTCCAAGAACACCATCCCCACGCTCCACGGAGAGGCTGGAAGAGGAACTGCCCCAAGCTGAGCTGCCAAAGGATGGGATTTCTACTCCATTAGAGAAGACGGTTCTTTCTCAAACTGGTAAGTCTTTAAAAGTTACAAAAGTATTAATTTTTCAAACCACCACAAACTGACGTGACCTACACATCAATTGCTTTTACAGAAATACAACTTCTGACATAAAATTCATAATAATTACCTATCACTTAGGTAGGGTTGTGAATTCCACCTTTTAATTTCATCACTCATCCTGCACTTCTAGCTGTGCAGTTCCACCTTCACCCTGAGAAAGGCTTCTACCCTTACAGCTGTGTTGCATAAATCATTTGTGGAAATTTACAGCAAAAGAACAAAAGCCTCTTAAGAAGGATTGTAAAATGGAAATTAAAACTGCTAGTAAAAATAATTGGTTAACATTTAATAGCTCTAAACATTACACCAAGCATTTAGAAGAAATTAATATACACAATATAATGGAAGAATAAACATAACCCCTAAGTGCTTTGGATTTTGCTTACCTTAGCAGGATTTTCTCCATTTACTTCAACGTTTTCTAGTATTTTAACTACGCCCATTCCTTTGATCACTTGGCCAAACACCACATGTTTGCCATCCAGGTGAGAAGTAGGAACCGTTGTAATAAAGAACTGAGAGCCATTAGTGCCAGGTCCCGCGTTGGCCATGCTCAGCAGCCCTGGCTTATCATGCTGCAGTGGGGAAAAAAATCACAACCAACGTATAAAAGGTCTGTTATAAAACCCGTACATACGATTCCGTAAGGCTATTAATGTATATAGCAAGGACAGCCATAACGACAATTCGGCAAACCAGTTACAGTTGGCAACTGATTCTATGCATTGTGACTGAAGAGGGCAAATTGCCCAGCTCTGCATCTTCACTTGCCACCTAGCAGTCTGGCAAGCAAAGCCACACGTGGGACTCGATGCTGTAACTTGTGTCTGCTCATTGTACACTCCATCCCCAGCACAGCTGCTGAGTTTAGACAGATCACCTGAGAGACCTGGGGAGTTCCTCACTGGATTGTTCAAGACCACTGGCCTCAAGAAACAAAGCAAACCACCCCTTAAACCAACTTTAATGTTAAGCTGCCAAGGCAGGTATGTATTGTTCACTTTATAAGTGCTACTCACACAAAGTATGTCATAGAACTATGGGTTTAGGGGACTGTGGTCTTTATTATTTAAAGGTTGGTGGTTTTCTTTTTAACCCCTTCACTTTCCTAGAGAGAGAGTTTTTATTCTGTTGGGATTTTTAACCATCTAATTGTTTTGGTTTATGCTACCAGGCTACAAACTAACAAAAATTTACTGTTTTATCTTGTTTCCCATAAGTACTTTTTCCTTCTTTGAAATAAGAATTATCTTGCCCCATCACACAGATTATTTCATTTTCCCTTGTATTGCAAAAATGTACTCCTCATATATGTTGGTGAACTCTACTTGTTAAACTGGCATGACACAGTCATTAAGAAATTACTCTCCCCAAGTTGATCTGGTTATTAAGTGCAAGGAACCTTGTTTAACTCAAGTCAGTATGTTACACCAAGACGTGGTATGAGTGAAGCGTGCAAGCTGTGGTATTCCTAGGAAACTTGATATTGTGGGGAGGAGTGGAGGATGAAAAAAAAAAAAAGTATAGCAGCGCAGAAGAAATGAAAGCAGAAATTGCTGTGAAGTAGACCTTGAGCTCAACGGGAGGCTGATTAGTTTGAGACAACAATATGAGACAGCTGTATTTAAGCATCTGTTTTGTCCCTATGGTCTCTGCCACTTTGAAGAACACGTTGTTTTGAAAACTGCATTCCCAGGCAGTGTTTGGATTTCCATGGTAGTAGAGAGAACTCCATGCCTGAGGTGTTCATTTGGTCATAGGGCACAATAAGTCTCAACCAGGATTTGGCTCAGGAGCTCTGGGAAAAGGTTGTACAGCTGAGAGCTAGAATTGCACCAAGCCAGCAGAAGGCTACTGGAATAATCTTGGCTTTGTCTTCTTCTGACATTTTGCATCGTAATTACTGAAAAGTTAAACAGAAAGGGTACCCCCATAGGAGATTCTTGCAAATAACATGTGAGGCTGGTCACTGACTCACTGTTCAAGAAGCTGAATAAGACATGTAAATCTCCCCTCCTTTTTTTTTTTTTTTTCAATTACAACTAATGCTGAACAGCAATGGTTTGTAAACAAAGAGCCAAGTACCAATAAGCTCTGGTGTTGCCTTACACCTGCAGGTTTCCCTACTGTCTGTAAAGATTTGGAGGACAAGTTGGAAAGTTACAGACAGCAGTCTGGTGGCTCTGATACTCACATGCAACCCCATTTCATTTGGGACCACGTCTCAACATTAGTCCCCTGCTGAGAGTCCCTATTTATGAACAGAACTGTTGACACTCGTGCGTTTTCTTGCTGTGAGTGTTTGGAAAAACACTGCAGATAAATTGAGTGTCTTTCCCATGATGGTTTCTGCTTGTCATTTTGTAAGCTTATGAAGCGAGTAAAACAGTCCAGACATAATCAGATTATCTGACAGATTCAAGGCTTGCAAAACTATGCCATGGTAACAACAGTGCTTGAGGACTGTGTAAGTTGGGTGTTCTGCAACAGCACAGCCCTTAGCTGCAGAAGTGACACCAAAAAAAGCCTATTGAAATTGATCTGACATCATAAACTGACTACCCACAAAGTCTTCCAGTTTAATGCAATTTACAGGAAACATACAAACAGGCACCACCATGCAAGCGCCAGACTTCAGGGAACATCCCTCACAACTGGCATTAACACTGTGATGAATGCTGGAGCTACATCTCCAGTTACTGCTCCGAACTTGATCATGGACTTTGACGCCTGATTAGTGGAGGATTGCCATACTTTATTTTCCTGAAATACTGTTTAGAGGCAAGCATAATTGCAGTTTGGGCTTTGTTTTAACCACAGGACAAGGATGTCTGTAAGTTTTTTGGTGAGTGTTGTTGAGGAGTCATTCATTTGCTATCACATAGTAACACAATAGGAAAATGGTCGATGCCAGTGCTGAGAATTGTTACACCCACAGCAGCAGGTGTCCTGGCTGTCCATGGGGTACTTGCAGAACATCTTATTTTTGTTGTTTCCAGGCAGTACTCCCGCCCAAGTTCAAGATGTGATTACTGACAGCTCAAGAACAGGGGATTTCTTCCAGCCACAGACCTTTATGTACAGCTGAGCACACAGATGAGCACCCAGAACAACTACTGTGGTTGCCACTTTTCTCCAGAATAGCTAAGTCTGCGAGCCAAAAAATGTAAGTCACACTGCACAGGTAGTACTTAAATTTGGAGATCTTCAAATACTGTATAAATTGTAGGCTTAAGGTACACAGACCTGCTGTACAGTATGGTGAAAAGCAGTCTTTCCTTTCTGGAATACCCATTTTTAAAGAAAGGTAGAACTCAAATGCTTTAAAAAATTTGAAAACAGAGAAGGCAAACTTTTCTTCTTCAAAAGCATAAAAGAGAAGTCAATCTTATGTCAAAAGACAGACCCTAGAGGCATCAACTGCATTTTATTTTGATGACAAAGAGAAGCCTGAAGAATGGTAACAGACATTTTGAAGGTTATGCCTTTGCAAAAGAAACAAGAGAAGACACAGGATACAACCTGAGAAAAAAACTTTTCAAAAATTGTACTTGTTGTGTGTGTAAAGTACATGCACCTGCAGTCTTCCTGGTGTCACTATGTGTTGATTTCGAGGACAAAGACCATTTTAGAGTTCCCTCCTCCCGCAGCCGGGCTGACAGCACCGCTTGTGGGACGGCAGGAACGGCTGCTGGGAAGGAAACAGTCAGCTCCGGTACGGGAGTGGGAGTCGTAATGGAAGGGGCAGCAATTTCTGCCATCAAAGCCAGCATCTCTTAAAATAACATCCTCAAATCCAGACCTTGCATATTCAAAAGCTTGCTTTGTTCACTGCGCATTCTTCCAACATTTTTTGGTGAGAAAAAAAAGCCATTCATAAACAGCCTTTTTCTTCTCATGTCATTGAAAATAACTGTAGTGGGGAAAATGCTTTCTTTTACATTTTCCTTTGGATTAATTCTGTAATTTACCATGGGTTCCACACTTCTTAAATCAGAAAGGTATTTCTCACATTTAATCTTATGAATTTTATTAGTATACCAAAAAAAAGCATGAAATCCATTTAATGCTGACATACTATATAAGCTTCAAAGTGACAGAATTTGTCACTTAAAATAGGAGCCCTACTTCAACAAGAACTAAAAAATTGTTTAAAATGAACTTCTGATGATGCAATTAAAAAGAAAACTTAAGCTATAGTTGTCTTAATGCGGTTGACTTCCCTTCGTATGTATTCATACATGTATTCTGTATTTAACGAAGACTTTAAGTACAAACTAGTTTGGGGCTTTCTTGCTGCATTCTTTCCAATGCTTAAAAATATGTTAGCCTTGAACTAAAGAGGGTTAATTCTGAACTTGAAGAAAAATAAAAATCACTGAAACCTCAAAAATTGAACACAATTAGTATCTCCAATAAAGTACCTTATAATGAAAGTTTTCATCTTCAAATTTTTCACCATATATACTTTCTCCACCCGTGCCATTTTGGTTTGAGAAATCTCCACCCTGGATCATGAATTCCTTAATAACTGTAAAAGAAAATAATTATAAAATACAGCAGCAAGGCAGGAAAGGCATGAAGAAAAACAATTCAGAGATGAAGAGCAATCCCTGTCACCACGGAAAAAACTGAAACCTACCTGTTATTTATCAAGTCTCCCCTAAGTACTCTTTTTCAGTTAAATGGACATCACTTGATATTTAATGCTTTACATGACGTCAGTCTCAACCTATTCACAACTCATGGTAAACTAGTTTTACTAAATTACAAGTAAAGTTATAATTTACTATTGTTAACAGATAGTAAAAGCATCTAGTTATCAGGAGGATCAAAAAGTCAAAAACTTACTTTCAGTCAAGTTATTTCTTGAGCAAGTGCTCCAAAACATTACTTTAAATTATTTCAAATACTGATAATGGAGGACTTTGGTTACCACCAGGAAAAGAAAGGATTTCATAGAACTTACTTCGGTGGAAAGGACATCCTTTGTAATGGAGAGGTTTTCCAGTGGTAGGCCCTGTTCCTTTTTCTCCTGTACATAACGCACGGAAATTTTCAGCAGTTTTAGGTACAACATCAGCAAATAATTCAAAGACAATGCGTCCAACTGAAACGACAAAGAGAGAATGAGACCTATTTTTAAGTCCTGTCCTTGGCATGATGAGGTATCGAGCATTAGAGGGCAAATGAAATTAATGTTTCAGATTTAATTATTTTTATTTAGGTTACTATTAAATTTATATTTTAGGGTTGTTCCATGGCAATTGCTGGCACAGTTACATTAGGTTTTAAGCAAGGTTACTACCAACAATGAATTCCACTATCAAGAATAACTTGGGGAGAATAAAGACAGATTCTGCCAAAAAAATGCCAAATGCATTTTCTGCCCCCAAAAAAATGCGTGTGGGAAATCACACGCATATATATTAAAGCCAAATTATGTACTTTAACATGCATACTTACTTCATGTCTATTTTAACATAGACGTGTAGCTTGCTCAATCAAAAATAGATACAATTAAAAAAAGGCTCTTTTGTAGAAACTTTTATTTGATCAAAAAGCTTATGCCAAATATGTACACCAACCTTACTCCTCGTTTCCTTAAAGCCCAATTTTACTAATATACAGTAACGCTTAATATGCATCTAAATAAAGGCTATTTAAGAGTTACACACACTACAAACGATCATTAAAACAAAAAGTGTACATGTTTTAGCTGGGGAAGTGAAACCTGAATAGCTAACAGATCCTGTAATAGTCGATAAATGGATTCTGTGTCAAATTCTCCTCTTTCCAGAAACTGGCTTCTCGGAGAGCTATTTCTCACTCCTAGCAGCTGCCACCAGCTGATGCTCCTGTTTTCTCATCAGCCTCACAGTCAATTAGTTAACATAACCCTACCGGAAGCTAAGCGTAAATACATTAATTCTAATTAATACGGGAATGAAAACAAATTAGACAACTGAAAGTCAATAAAAGGCAAATCATCTTACAGACGTTCTTCTTTTATTCTTTTGAGTGGTAGGATGAACAAATGAGAGGCAATACCCTGACAAAAAGGCCGCCTCGATGGAAATTTTGCAACCCTGTGCTTCCCAATACCGCTCCAGCTTCCATGTTGCTGTTTACTTGTTTCCACTTTGACCGTTTCCCCAGATTTTTGCATGACCTCTGGCAACACTGGCCGTGCCAAGTTTGGGTCGGGACGGCTGGTTTGCCTGAGCTTTTCCCCGGGCAGGCCACCGCGGCCCAGGCCGGCCGCCCGGCGAGGCCCGGTGATGCTGTGGCGGGTGTGAAGGCGGGAGCCGCGGCCCGGCCGGCGGGGCGCTGCCATGGGGGCGGCGCTGGGCGCACCGACAGCAGGTGTGCCGGCCGCACGACACCCCACAGCCACGCAGCGTAGGGCACCGTGCCCCTCGGCCGTGCGCGGTGCGGCGAGGCTGCGTGGGGCCACGCCGCCGGGCTCACCGACGGCGGTGATGCTCCCCAGCACCACCCGCGGACACCTCCCTC
>NW_015090774.1:4418984-4426526 GCF_001431845.1 Calidris pugnax | reverse complement strand
CTCTCTGCGGGCCCGGCCCGGCCCCGGCGGCGGCCGGCGGAGCGCGGGGCCCCGCAAATGGCTGCGGGGAAGGCCTGGCTCTGCCTGCGCCTGGAGGCGGCCTTAAATGACTTGGAGGTGATCTGCAAAGAAAACAGGTTTCTTTCTTGAGGGCGTGTACACACGCAGAGACCTGGAAAGGCGGGTAAGGAAAGAGGGATTTTTGCTTTTGCCTGGGTTTGTAGTTTTATGAGAGAAATGCAGGCTTTGTGAAAAGCTGTGAGTGCTGAAAAACGGGCAAATTGTCAAAAGTGACTATTGCCACATAGATGTTTAGAAACACTGAAAAAATTCCAGTCTTAAGGTCAGAAAGCAAAATGTTTCTTCCCGAAGTATGAATATCACAGTAAATGCTCTGAAGCAAACAGTCTCTTTCAGCCTCTTGTGCTGACCAAGGGATGTGAAAACCATCAGCAGACTTTGTCGGGGCTCCTCAAGACGCAAGCAGATGAAGGGGCAACATGGACGCATCCCGAGCTCACTGGCGTTGTGAAGGCAAGGTGTGTGTTGAGGCAACAGTAGAAGGGGTAGAAAGAGTGCTGGGCTCTGATTCATGACAGCAATCCATGTGGGAATGCTGCTGGTCTAAATGAGCCTCTGTATTCCCTGGATTTGTCTCATCCATCCCAGTAACCGCTACATGCATTCTTTGATTCACTGTATGTTCCAAAGGCTTTCTTCTCTTATTCACATCATCTTTATATGTTTGGACTTGAGCTTAGTCAAGCTGGGTTTTCATCTCTCTGTATGTTCTCAATGTGTCAGAGGGCAGTCGTAATTCCCAGATTGAAAGAAAGGATAAAGTAGAATTAATAACACTGCAGTCCATATACTGCATTATGATCGTTCCCACAGCCTCTATACAGATGTTGGATAGAAAAGGTGATCAGCACTGAGTGCTGTTGCATGTTGCATCTGGGAACCCTTAACAAGAGGAAAAGCCATCTGCTACTGTCTGGGAACACTCAGTGAGGAATCAGTGGAACCACGCTAAGGCATTTCTCACTCTGAGCCAGGTCACACAGCTGTGTCCAGGATTTCACATGCTCCACAATGTCAGAGGCCACCAGAGCTTTGAGTCATCTGTAAGTCACCAGGCATCTGGCCGTGGTCACTGGTGGAAATACTTTTATCGTTACGCTGAGCAGAGGTGAGGTGCAGTGGTTGTAGAAGTGATCTCAGTGAGGCAGTTGCTAGCCAAGTGAGTACGGTCTAGAAGAGATTTCTTTAGCAGACATCAGAGTAAAGTGTGTTTTGTTGGTGTGTGTCCCCCGCAAGAGCTGTTGGCAGCTTCCTCTCAGAGAAAAGCAGTGATTCATACTTCCAGGAGCAGACTTACGCAGTCCCTGCAGTGTTTTTCCTGGCCAAGTTGGAATAGTCTAGATTCTAGATTAGTAATTCATATTACAGTAGTTGCTCGGAAGTCTCTATGTGCAAGGTACTTGAGAGGTACAAAGAAAGAGGCAATCCCTGTGCTAATTTGGAGATGTGAGCTGAACAAGAGAGAAATCAAGCAACTTTCTCAGTGCCAGTAGGAGATTCTGGAAGATATGTGAGCTGTATGTATATTTCCCAAGTGCTGCAGTAGTGTAATTACTATACAGATTTGTTTGTAGTCATTGACAGATTGTAAAAACCGTGTATAGTATGACTACTGTCAAGAATTTACTGAGTGATTTTCTGTTCAAATTAGTATATTAAGTTACACACTAAATTGACACATAAATAATCTTTTTCAAAGTCAGACTTACTTTATAAAGTCCTCTAAAATCTCTGTTTTCAAGCAGTAAATTTGCCTTTTTGATCCTCTAACGCTTTGTGATCTTGTAATTTAAAAATATTTCCTATCACCAAAATATATGTTATATTTAGACACTTCAAATAGTTTACATACCAAATAATTGTAAAGCATTGAAAACAGGCACTATAACTGTGTGTGAATTGTCTGTTAAAGGTTTTAATTCTGTTATTTATTTTTCTGCACATACAGCTTTGGCTACCCAGTAGAGTTAGTTTGAGTATTATGATTAGATAAACATGTATTGGGCGTGCTAAAAACTTGAAGCCTTTGGCTTGAAGTACAGGTCTCTGCTCCACCAAGTACATAATGCTTGCAGGAGTATGACGCTCCAGCCTAATTGAACTCAAAGATCATCAGAGAAAGGGATGTGGATCTTCTGTGTCCAGCCAGTTATAAAATCTTCAGTTTCACCTTCCCTCTCTGACTAAAGAAGCTATCATTTATAAAGGCACAGAAATGCATATATCATTCTAAAACTTGTACTCTAATGGAAGACGTGATAAGCAAATTTATTTCATAATCATTCTAGCCTGTCAAATGACATTCACGAAAGAATAAATTATAAAATAAATCTTATTTAATTGTTGCTGATTGTGTAAGATGGGCAAATATGTACACTTTCCGACTAGGATTTTTTGCTTTTTGTTTAATTTTCTCACTCTTTATTTTACCTCCAAATCTGTATTTGACACTCTGAAGAAAACAGAAGCTTAAACATGTTCAGTCCACCAGAAGGTGAGTGCTTTGGCTCAGTGCAGAGCTGCCTTGTCTGAGCATATTAAAAGCCATTTTAGTTTGTATAGGAGTAATTGTACGTTTGTAGGGTTTTGTAGCTTCAGAATATGGTCCAGTGGAGTATTGATGGGCTTTAGCTGACAAGCGACTGAAACACACACCTCACCAGCTTTTCAGAACAGCCATCAAGAAGCTTCCAATATGCAATTTCTCGGCAACAGCCTTGGTAAGGACGCTTTCACTGCTTACTGTGAAACAGAGCAGCCACTCAGCCATTCCTGTTGCTGTGTGACACACAGGATGCATCATGTGCTCTTCCCATGTGACCTGGCATGTCAAGCATGTCACCTTCACGAGAGAGACATGAGACAGGAGAGAGAGAAATAAATCTGTTTTCCCATCATCAGGCTTATTGTTCCCCATCTGCACCAAGTCTTTTTCTGCATAAATCTGAATACAGAGGTCCCAGATTAAAGCCATACTGAGCAGTTACCGTCTCTGAGCCGATTCCTCTAAGCTGAATTAAAATGCAATATTAAACAATGAAAGAACCATATGTTCTTGTCTCAGGATGTTTTAAAAAGAAAATTGTCTACACAGAGCTGACATAATATGTCAGAAATTGAAAGAAAAGTCATGCATTTACTCATCACCAATTTTCAGATAGTCTGATCCCTAAAGAAGTGATTTAGGTAAGAACCAAGCAAGAAAAAGCAGACTTTTTAGCTATATATTTTAGCTCTGCTTAGAACATGTTTTAGAGACAAGTAACCAGCGTAGCATTTAGGACCTCAGGACATGAGGAACCATGGCAGAGAGTGCCTATGACTCCTGATAACACTACAAGCCATGGCTTGCAAGAAGGACAGATCCAAATTGTTAGGTAGCCTCTGGCTGCTGTTGCCACAGTGCTGATGTGGGATGTCAGTTTCGTTGCTAAATTCCTGCCCTCAGTTTTGATACAAATATATGTCCCATATATTACTGCAATTTCATGTAAATGTATAATGCTGTTTATCATTAAAATATCAATTATCATAACTGTATTCTTTGTTACGTAGGAAGCCATTTTAGTCTGCATCTAATGTGGGAAGGATGGGCTCCAAGGTGAACTACATCAGCATGGATTTAAAGACAGGAGTGCCACCACCCCAACAGATTTCACCATGGAAAATCTGGGACTTGAGGATTTCCAGCTAGGCTTTGGATGGAGTCCCAGGAGGAGGGTTAGAAATGCAATCTCCCAATGCTAACAACTCTGATGTAGAGAGGAACCAAACCAGGTTCTAAACAAGCGTTTGAACATTTGCAAGTATGTATGTCTTTGGGGTCTTCTGGAGTAAAAGTAGTGTACCTTTACTTTAGGAAATTGGGCAACATACATAAGTTAAAAGTAGTGACTTCAGAATATTGTAAATAGCTATTACCTTCAGACAATCCAATTCTAACCATATTACTTGGTATTTATATTATGGTGATTAAAAGAAGACACCCCTTATCTGGCCTTTCTCTCTATTTTTAACACGAAAGACTGTTGAAAATAAAATGTTTCATTACGTATATCAATACTTCCCAGTGGTTTTGAAACAATTAAACTAATGTTTCCCTTTAAACTGTCTTTTGTTTTCAACTGGCTGTATCTTCTATGTAAAAAGACAGTGAAACTACTTATCTATATTAAGGCAGCACCTTTGTGGCACCGTTCAGGGGTTGGGAAAAGTTGCTGCAGCAACAGCACAAGTTAGGTAACGCTCTGTGCAGTGAAGGATGATTAAGCCAGTTTGCAGGGGGCTGCAATCCCAAACTCTCCATTGCTCTCAGTTTCTGTCCCTGCCTGCAAAGTGGAATATATTTTATAATAAATTTTAAAATTCTCTGTGAACTGTAATTTAGACTTACTGTGCAAAATAGTAATAACAACAATATGGAGAGTGAGTAATTCTAGGCATTTCTTGATATCCCATTTTACTTGGCATGTTTGAAGTGGCAATAGAAATTGGATTTTATTTATTTTACAGAATCCAAACTGTTGCCAATGCATTGGGAAGTGTGGCAAGACTTATCCGTGTTCGTGTAACTTACACAGCATGCATCACCACACTCAAAAGAGTAAGTCAGTAATGAGCATCCTTGATTAACAAACTTTCTGTTAAATCTTCAGAGCTTACCTTTTCTGGGCTCTGGCTTCCAAAGCCTAGTTCTGACAACAGAGGTTTAGGAGCATTTTGGATGTGTGTGTTCAGGACTGAGCAGGGTGGAAGGGAAGCAGCTGTAATCGAACTCAAAGTTTCATCCAGGTCTAAGTTACGGGGAAGCTACGTGTGACTTAGGAGACTTGGCTTTTAACCCAGCCTGTCCTGGCTGTAAAACCTAGTTCCTGCATTTTCAGGACAGAACCTTCAGAGAGATTTATGAAACACAGAAATACTTATCCAAGCATTCAGCTATTCCAGGATTTGAAAAATCCTTTTTATGTATTGATGACTTTCTAACAAAGTCCCATACATTTCTACTTTAAGAATCTGGTTCCTTCTCTGATTGAAGTTTCATCAATTCCATTGTCTTTCCCTCCACATAAAGACTCTGACCTTTAGACTGAATATTACAAAAAAGGTTTTGATTCTCATATGTCTATATTTCCTAGAAGAGTGAGGGCTGTAGAAACACTATCTTGCTGTGAATGGTCTTTGCTTGACAGGTGGTATGGCTTTTTTCTTTACATCTGCACATATTTTGCACTCCTGGGTGAGTGAAAAATCATGGCGTTTGCTTTGCCAGGTGTTCTTTATAGCCAAACTCTGTTTGGGGTTGCACACTGCATACTGACTATGAAAGTTATTTCATAGTCCTTTGCTAATTCTGCTGTGTTAACCCCATTATTTTTTTTCCCAGAAATAACCTTCAGAACAGTAGCGTCTGAATGTTTTGTTATCTGAATTTCAGGCCATAGTGGCTGTCACACACACTAATAGAAAATACCGAGAACTAATACTGCACTGAGCATCAGCCAACATGTAGGGTGCATCGACACTGCCATTTTTGCTCAGATCAGAAGTGCATTTTTGAAGTTGGTCTCCCAGTTGTCCTCACTAACATTGTCTTGCTTCACATTTTGGAGTGGCATCTGGGCATACAAAGTGGATCATTTTCAGATGATACTAAACCAGATGTTTTTCAGAAACACATTCAACGTGATCCCACCACTGACACTCAGTCTGCAAACAGGCTGAAAAGGCTGGGGTTGTTCAGCCTGGAGAAGAGATGGCTCCAGAGAGACCTTATTGCAGCCTTCCAGTACCTAAAGGGGGCTACAGGAGAGATGGGAGGGACTCTTTATCAGGGAGTGTAGCGATAGGATGAGGGGTAATGGTTTTAAACTGAAAGAGGGGAGATTTAGATTTGATATTAGGAAGAAATTCTTTACTGTGAGAGTGGTGAGAGACTGGAACAGGTTGCCTAGAGAAGTTGTGGATGCCCCTTCCGTGGAAGCGTTCAAGACCAGGCAACCTGCTCTAGTAGGTGTTCCTGCCCATGGCAGGGAGATTGGAACTAGGTCTTTAAGGCCCCTTCCAACCTAAACTATTATATGATTCTGTGACAGCACCAGATTACACCTAGTCCAAAATAAAACCCTGTAAAATGTTCCTGATGTGGACATCTGGCTCTTTATGGCAACAGTCTATGGTTCCGCCCCCACTGGCCAGCACGACTTGCTAAGGCAGATGTAGCCACAGAGTGGCAGCCATGGTGTTTGCAACATTAAGTTTCTCAAGACTGTTCTGTGAGAAATACCGTCCAGTGCTTATTTCTGGAGCTGGATGCCTAGATTGTCATTCACACTGATTACTATGTCAGCCATGATGTCTTTCATCTTGTCCAGCCACACCCTGCTATTCACTTCCCTTTCTGTGTACTGTCACCACCGTCCCCTCACTTTTCTGTCCTTCAGCTTTGGTCAAGTGGATTGACCTTAACGACCAGGGTCATCTGGTGATGATGGTGGAAGTAAAGAATCAAAAGCAGTAAGAACATTCAAGCTGAAAGATTTACGCTGGGTATTCAGTCTCACAGATGAAGTGCCTAAGACCCTTCAAAATGGTGATCCCTTCTGAGAATGGGCCTTCAGACAGGGTCAGCCGGGCATTACAAGATTCAACCCGGTGTTACAGAGGGAACAGCTGATCAGACTGTCAGGCTAGGAGACAAGTAATCTCTTGATTTTTATTTTAAAGAGAATTCAGCTTCTCCAGCCACTGAAAAGCTGTCTCTGAAGCACTAGCATGTCTTCTACCTCTTCTGCCACAACAGGATGCTGAGTTTGCAACCAGCGATTGTACTGGTCCATTACAACCATTGTGATGATTGCCACTCTCCATGTCTTGTCTACAACTTCCCTGAAAAGAGCAGGAAGCTATTGTGACTATGGTTGGCTTTTTTTTTTTTTTATTGCTGCACCACGCTCTGCAGCTACTTAGCTGGCTGAAAAGGGGCATTTGAAGCCGAGTTCTCTTGGTGGGTGCGTGGTGGTGTCATCCGGGTGGTGGGCAAAACCACACAAACAACCCTTTCTCCCAAATTAAACAAACAGAAACCTCCAAACGACCCCCAGGGACTGCAGCATTATCTAATTATTTGCTGAATGAAAGAGATCGATTAAACAGAAATGAGTGAAAATAGGCCCCGTCCCAGCAGAGCTACCTTCCTGCAACAACGTCCTCTCTTGATGGTCAGGGACTTGAATCCAAGTTGAGGCCTTTCACAGCTCCCCGCCGGGCTCTGCCCCCCACTGCCAGGAGACCGGGACGAGGAGAAACACAATCAGATTAAAACTTTCCGGACGGGTCGATATTACCACGTAGATATAAAATACCGCGTGCGCTCAGTGCGCGGGCCCACCCGGCTGCCTCAGGCGGCGCGCGCGCCCCTCTCCCCCGCCGCCACCGCCCCCAACCGCCACCGCCCGGCGC
>NW_015090774.1:4314645-4418409 GCF_001431845.1 Calidris pugnax | reverse complement strand
GAGGAGCCGGGCCCTCCCTGCGAGTGCTGTGGTAACTCGTGCTCGGTTAAAATCACACAAAATGGGTTAGTCGCTGTGACCTAAATACACGTGCGCGGTCTGGTGACCCCCTGAGCGTCGGGTACCTTTTTGCTGCTCGCTCTGCTTGTGACACCCCGAATCCCTCACGGTGGGGTTTGGCAGCTATTGCTGCTGCAGGACTTAACCTCAGTCCCATACTGACTCGGTACTGTGTGCTAAACCCTGGGGGACAGCACTCTGCTCAGCCTGGTGGTTTGGAGCTTTGTTACTTTGAGCATCTGTTCTGCTCACAAGACCAAACCGGTCCTGGTGAGCACAGTGACTGTCACATGCGTGTCCGGTAAGCTCTGTGTCTCTTTCTGCTCGGCATGAGTTGACTAGTCTTGTGATCAGCTAATAGACAGCATTGAATTGGGATATGGGCTTTCACTGCTGAGGGCTGCTAAGAATGGTAAGGGAAAGGGGTAGAAAATATCTTGATCCACAAAGTGCCGTTACGCCAAGTAGGAAAGATCACAATTGTACAGCTATTATGATTTCAAAGATGGTCTCTGTGGGTTGTGGCTGTATGTGTGGCCAAAGTTGCAAGATCATGCTGAAAAATGGAGTAACATCAAAATGGATATTTGGGTTATAAGGTGGTTCCTTTGACAGTGGCAGGACGCAGTACTGATGCCACGTTCATACCAGAGAACAGGATTGATGAATTTTGGGATGCTGTAAAGTCTATATGTTATACATGCTGTTTACTTTTTGTAGCATTTATTCACCTTATGAATGAAATATGTCATTTAATTTGGAAGGAAATAAATATATTTTCCACACTTAAGCTCACTGACAATTCCTGACTAACTCTAGTGTTTTGCCTTGTACTTAAAGTCCTACCAAGTACTCTATATAAATGGGGGGACCAATGCTGTTAGTTCTAGTTTTAAGGTTATTGGATTCACCAAGAGTCTCCACGAAGGCAGATTCCTTGCACAGTGTGTCTCCCATTAAAATCAGTAAGATTGCTCCATCTGGAGTATTTTGTGAGGTTAGGGCTTGTATTCGCTTTCTCTTTCTTCCTATTCCTTTGATAAGAGACACTCAGCTTTCAGCTTGAAGAACATTTAAATGATGTGACACTTCAGACAAAACCTGTTATCATTAAAATGCTATTGTAGGTACCCATCACTTTTTATTCCCTATTTTTCCCCCATTCTCTTGCTGTCTGATTAGTTTTTGGTGAATTTAAGGTTAATGTGAAGCATTTTGCACGTGCGGTTTTCTTCACCTGTTAATAGTGCGTTAAGCTTCTTTCTTATGACTTCTAAATGTGCTGCAGTGCTTTTTCTTTCTTCCTAGTGATCTGTTGATGACCTGCAGTAGCTTACTTACTGGGTCTTAGAAGCCTTACTACAATGCTTTTAATGGACTTTCTGTTCAACATTAATCTCCGTTTGAATGGAGAGAAGTGATTGGACCTAAGTAAAAGGGAAGATTTAATCCTTTGGTAGCTTCTCTGTTAAGCATATGCTGCTGGCTGCTGTTAGAGGCAAAGTGGCAGGATCATTTTCTGTTCTAATGGCAAGCCTATACTTTTACGGATTTCAGTTCGTTTTATTACCTCTTCATGTTTTGGTTAGTGAGGTCCCTCTGTATTCAGTATGTCTTGCTGTGTATAGCTTTCTTAAGTGGCCCTAAGAGACAATAACAGTCTGTGTGCTTGGACTTTGAATCGTTATGAAAGTCTTGAAAGCCTAAATGTCTTCATATACCTTACCCAGAACAATAGCAGAATCACCAAAAATCTCTTTAGTAGGTAATATATCCTCAAATTAACTTAATTTGCCAATTTTTTTCAAATATGTTGTTAGGAGGCTTTGCACTTTCTAGTCTTCCCAGGAACACCCCGAGAAGCTCTGTTGCAGAGGGCTGTCAACCAGGCTTGAGATTTGCCTGTATCATGTACTGCACGTACTTGTTCTGTTGCCTCCTTCCCGTTAATGGGAGCTATATCTTTACCAAATGTTGGTGCTGCTTTCTCTCATGGCTCTGAAGAAGACAGCAAGCTACAAGGTCTGTGCTGCTCACCAGAATGAACTTGTACAGCCTCGGAGAAGAAGAGACACGGTGCCCGTAGTTGAATGTGGAGCCACAGGAAATGGTTTCTTGGATGCATGAGCATTAACATCTTAATTTGGATCAAGAGGAGTACTCTTTTAAAGAAAACCTCTCAATTGTCTCCACGTACTGCGCTTTGGCTCACATAGCCAAGTGGCTTCTGTGCATAAACTGGATTCCTGTTGGATTGAATAAAATTAGAAAGTGTGTTCCAACCACTAATGGGTGTGTAGTCCCTGGGACCAGGCTACAGCTGGTGAAAAATAAAACCCCAGAACATGTATAGTGTGGGTGTTAGGTCCTTAGTACCAATTAATTCACTCTATGGATCTAGTCCTGTTGGTCTGTGCTACATGTTCATACAACCCTTAGTTGCTGGGTGAAGAGAAGGTAAATGCAAGGTGTGGATGTTAATATAGAGCTATTGGGATAGTAGGACTTTTACTGCCCTGTGTCTCCCTTCAAAATAATGGAAGTGTGAAGGGATAGAAAGGTAGTAGTTAGAATTGTAGAATTTGCTAATTCTTTTTTTTTTGAAAAGAGAAATTATAAAACCAGCTGGAGAACAGATGGGTATTAGTGACATGATATCGTATTTGTTCTAAGCAGTTTTGTACACAGATCTTCAGCTTCTGGTTTCTATTACTACTGCTTTTTGCTTCCCTTAACTAAAAATATCTATATGTGTGATTGTGTGTATATGTGTTTAGTGCATACATGAAAATATACGTATATACATACATACACATGCGCATACCTTTCAGAGACACTTGTGTGACTGTAGTTAAATATATTTCTTTTTAGCTTTGAAGACTGAGGAAATCCTAATTACTTTGTGTGTGGGAAATGTGGCTAAATTCCCCTAATATTTCTTATTTCTTTATCAAATGTTACTTCCCTTACAGATTGATTTAGAGTGGTTTGTACAGATTTTTGGAGTGCTACCAGGGTCATGTGCTCAGCAGAACGGTGACTTTTACTGCAAAACCAAAGCATCCTACTCCCCACAGATTTTAAATTTGGGGCATTAAGTAGAGTATTTTATAAGCATGTAGTATCTGAAGACTAGAACATCTCATGTGCTAGGCATGTATTGGGGTATGACTTTAAGGAAATGAGTATGGGTTGCAGATAGTTTGATTGTAGTTGAATTTATAGCAGTTCCTCTGTAATTGTGTTCACCTGGAATGAGATTTCACATCAGTGTTTTTTGTTGTACTTTTCAACAAGAAAGATCAGCATTGTCCATAAACTTAGGGCTAAGTTCATACTAGTTTCAGTCTTTGTTAGTTTGTTGTGTTGTTTGTTTTCGTTTTTTTAATGAAGTACCTGTATCCAGGGATGTAACAATAAAAAGAAATGCCGTGGAATTTATTAGAAAACTGATTTTTTTTCTCTGCTGAATGTGGAATGTCTACATTGCAACCTCTGATCAAATTTCTTTTATATTGCTATGTTTAGTGAAGGAATGTTGTGAAATGGGGAATAATTTAATTTTATGTGGATTCTATAAAAAAGAAAGATTGTGTTATTTCGGCTGTGGCTGAAACTCACAAATGGGCTGTTTCTTCAGCTTTAAGTATCAGCTGCTCCTTCTGGTGTCTATAATGGAGCGGATGTCATGTTGTAACTGCAGGATATCTATCTGGTAACAGTTTGTTAGCTTTGGTATATGAGATCATTTGTTTGGCAGCTGATACTAGTAATTCCTCTGGTCATAGTGCTGAAATGCTTGGTGAGATCCTACTTGCTAAGCATTATTTCACAGCATTTATTACCAGCCTGGCAATGTTCCACCTTCTGAATAAGGAAAGAAAGTGGTAGTGAGCTTTGAGTCTGCTTGCATGTCAATTTGTTATATCTTTGTTAAAATGAAATACACCTCAGTAAATTCTTGTAGCCTAATTGGGTTTCTCTTGAGCTTCTTGCAGTTTTGTAGGCATCCACACAGCAGTAATGCTACTGAGTACCCATGTACATTTTTACATATGGAAATATGATTAATCATCTGTTTGTAAACCCTTTAAAAAGCATTTGAAAGAAAATCACTATTTTATATGCTGTAGGAAGGGCAATGCAGCCCGGGGCCAGATCTGAGCATGGGGGGAAGGGAAGGTTAGACAGCAAGTCTAAGCCACCTACCTCTTCACAGACAGCTGAAGGTGAGCCTTAAGGTGCAGTATTATACCTCTGCTCTGTCATTAGCCTTTCCTCACTAATGAAAGTTAAAGAGCAAGCTCTACAGAAAGAGATTTATTATGGTCTCACTCAAGAAAACAGTTTAGGAAGTGATTGAAAGTATGGTGTTTTGACGTGGAAACCACACTGCCAGCCTGGGGCCATTTTGAAGGAAAACAAACCAACCCCAAGTCTTCTGGCTTCTGAACTTTGCAGCAGCCAAGGCCATTCTTCCTTGTAAATTATTTGGATTTCCCCTCCCCTACATGCTTCTGTCACTGAACAACCTCTTCGTTTCTTCTAGTTTTGCTCTGATGCTAACTCGTGTTCTCTCTTAAAGTTGCAAGAAGACACCCCCCAACCCCCCAGTGGCTAAAAAAGTGTGGAAATGCATAAGCAATTGATGTTTTTGAGAGAGACAGTTACGTACCTTGGTTATTTCATTTAAGTCCATGAAAAGATGCATTCTTGCTTGACTGATCAAATTGGTTTTACCACTGGCTTATCTTATTTCCGATTTACAAGTAACTTATCCATGTGATGGATAAGTAATGTGTTTTCTACATACCTGACTCTTATATTCATGTGCAAGTGAATAGTAGGTGCTTTATTCTTTATTTTTTGGCTATCTTAACTGTTTACATGTCCACAACTGGGTGGGTGAGTACTCTGCCACATACTGTGTAGAAACTGATTTGGGGAATAGCAGGCGCAGAAAGTTTTGGAGCTACCTCCCTATGTTGGTACCACAACGTAAAGCAGAATGCACTTCAATCTAAAGCTATGATGCTCATGCTGTAGGGGAATGTTTCTGATGTAAATGGATTGACGTGAGTGAGAAAACAGGGCTGCTTGGGGCTGAAAAATGTGGACATTCATTCATAACAGCTGAATTCATAGAGAAACTTCTAAAAGCTGATGCAGAGCTTTATTGCCTGTAGAGGCTGGCTTCATGTAAACTTACATAAACATTGTAACTTTTCTTATGCAAACCTAGCTGAAGTAGCAGAATAGCTTTATTAAACTGGAGAGGAAGGGAAGCTGGAAGAGGTTTGACCAAAATTTTATGATTATTAGTTGTCCCATCATCCCACTTTGACAATGTGGCATGTAGGTGTTCTGGTGCATGGTAGTGGCCTTCTGCCGTAGCTTTGGTCTGAAGAGTAACAGCAGAATGAAAGCCCAGAGAGAATCATGTGATAAAATAGCTGGGGTCAGAGGCACCAGAAAGTGGAGTAATTGTTTTCATAAAAGCAATTTATTTCTTATTCTGGGATTTCAGTAATATTGAAGTTGCTGAGGGCTTCTTTTGCAAAGAGAATTTGGATTAATACTGACTATATGTGCTACAAACCCTTGTGCCATACCTGTTCCTCTGGGTATTCATTCTGACGCTAACAATCATGTGCTTTCATCTGCAACCTTGGTGACATTCAAGGCTGGCTTCTGAACAGAAGACTCAGTTTTAGAAGCACGTGTTGTTTTATATTTGTCAACAGTTCTTTCTGCTAAGGACACCCCTGATTAAGAGCACACCGTTGTCTTGCATGCTGCTTAGACGAAGTGTTATAAGAAGAATGTTCTGATGCTATCCTAATGATCAGTATTTGCTATGTGAAGGTTTCCATGGGTACACTTTTTAGTCAAAAGATGAGGAAGGCAATTCTGTAGGATGGTGGCTAACAGGCTTGCTGTAAGCGAGAAAAAGAAGACTTTGAGTTGTGCGCTTCTTGTGTGAAGACAGCAAATGTGTCTGCACCTTTGCATGCATTTCCTGTGGTACTGTCAGATGCTGCTGATCTGACTAACAGGCATGGACATGGTTGTGCAACTTTGCCTGTGGTGAATCATCTCCTCTGCCTCTACTTCTTAATCTTCAGGTTCTTCTCCATTCTGCTTTCCTTTTTGTCTTAACAGTGCTTGCTGCCTTTCTTGCCTTACTCCATTTGCCCTATTTGTATGCGTTTGTCACTCGAATACTGTAGCAATGTCATGTTTTTATATACAAGACTGAGGTCACAAGACAAACTTTGGCTCAGACTGTGAGGCAAAGCATTCAGCTGAGGCACCGAGAAGACTAGCTTAGAGGTTTCAGAGTGCTGGTGCCTTCCCCACTTCAGTTAGGGCAAGTTTGGGGCTTTTACATGAGCAACAGCCAAAATGTCTGTTTTGCCAGTCAGTGTGCTTCCTGGATATATTAGTGAGATTCTTAGCATTGCACTGCATAAATGGGCATGAAGGTTTTATACCACGCTTGCTGCTGCTAAAACTGACTCATGACTTTCCTTCCATAGACTGTGCTGAAGTGAAACCTGAGGGGTGTGTGATGTAATTACTGCATCAGTGTGGAGCTTTCTCTGCAGCATGTTCTCACCTCAGTTCCATACTCTTCAACTTCTGTCCTCTAAGGTGCTCAGTGGAGTTTCATGCATGCTAATGAAATTAGCTGGATTAAGTAAACAATCTGACAATATTTATTTACTTTTCTAAAGGAGGTGCTAACAGGCTGAATTTGATATTGGCACTTTCAAATTAGAAATCTGAACACTTTACTGTAGTATAGTATACTTTATATTTTATAATGAAGTCAAGAAGTTTCTTGCATAATAGCTTTTAGCTTTTATTGTCATGAATTTTACTGACTTTTATGAAAGGAAACAGTGTTCTGGTTTTGTGTGTGGAGTCTTTGCACTGGATTCTGAATCTGTATATTATCTGATACCTGAAATTGCTCAACTTTTGGGCCTGGATATGTGAATGCAGAGCTTCAGGGGTACTGAAAATCTGAACAGAGTTCATCAGATGCTGTTTTTGAAGGAAACCCCAGAGAGAACGATCTACAAACTGTTGAATACATAATTCTAAACAGGTTATTCTTAAATTGTTGTTCCTTCACTGAATGTGGATCATTTTACACAATGTAATGTTGTAATGTTAAAGCCCTCTGTGGTTTGGAAAAGACAGGGATTGATTTTTTTTTTTTTAATCTGCAACTCAAAATAATTAGCTTAGGTTGAGTCAAATTTTTGTGTCTGTCTTCTGTTTTTGTGTGGGCACATGAGCTTGTCCCAACTATTGCTGATAAGCCGAGTGATTCTATCTGTCATCTTTCCTTGCTTTTTCCTTATACATTCCCACAAAATGACCTAAAAATCTTCACATTTAACACTCCATGCGCTAACTTGCACTCTAAAATGGGTTGTGCTTTTTAAAACAAATCCTGCTATAGGAAAGGACATGGGCCTTTTGTTTCTGAAGTTCTGGCTTGTTTAACATGCCTGGGTTAAACAAGTTGGGCAGAGACCTGTTAAGCTGCTGGAAAAGAAGGTTGGTGACCTCCAGTGCAGACACAAGGAAGGAGTGAGTTATGTGCAGAAACCACTTTGTCCACAGTGGGGTAAGTCCATGTGTGTAAAGGCTCTGCTCTTGGCAAATGACTGCAGTGGTACAGGATGCTATTGGATTCTCCCGTGATGTGCTGAAATTGATGGCCATTTGTCACTTCCACGCTAGTGTTGATAGAATAGAGAGTGCTGGAGCCCTCCTCAGTCATCTGTGCAAAGGTCAATGATATAAACATCTCTTGCAGTAGCTTGTGTTGAGCTGTCAGACTTCATGCATAAATGGTTACAGAGGACTTATATGTTCCAGTCCTCAGCTGTATTGAGAAGACTGGAATAAAGAGCTGGGAACTGGTAACCACTTCAGTTCACTTGGCAGACAACTGTAGTGACATGCATCTGAGCTCTTAGTTGATCTTGGCTTTTAGCCTAGAGGAAGGTTGCTCTCACATGGTAGCCAGCTTCAGGTGTGCCAGCTTCTGCCTTACCAGCTGTTAAAAGAGTTTCTCAATCACATCAAGTTAAAGAGTTGGAAAAACTAACCCTCACTGATTATGATGATATTTATGACATCTGGCTGTGGATATATAGCACGCTTACTAAGCACTAAAATAATTTCACATATGATTCCAAGTTATGGTGGCACTTGGTAACTGTAAAATGCCTGTGTTTCGCTGGACTGGATAATGGGTCCAGGGGTAGGTACGCAGTGGGGAGGGAAATGAGAACAGAACACTGTATTTGCAGTGGATGTGGGTTTTTCAAAACAATTAGTCAAACCAGTGAAGCTGTGTACACATTGATTCTACATCTGCCTGATTTCTGTCTTTGTAAGCAAAATACACCTGTGTGGAATATAAAAGATGACTTGAACCTCTGAGTTAAACTTTGTTTACTGCTTAAAGAAATAATTGTATATTTGTATTGAAATGTGGTGTTGGCATGTGAACTGGAAATCTGATTGAAGCATTGGTGTTTCCTTTGCATTACTGAAGGACTAAAAGTTGGCGAGAGTATAGACTGAATTACAGTTGTATCCTTGGGCCCTGTTTTGACTAGAAAAGAAAGTGAGAGTTTTGTTTGTTTTTTAATGAAGTTGTCCTGAATCTGTAATTGTTAAAAAGGCTCCTAGTGAGTCTGCTCTGGTAGCCTTCATCTTGGGAGAAAGTCAGGTCCATTATAAAGAACTTTCTTGTACAGTATTTTACTGGGGAACACTGAAGGAGGTTGACCAATCCTTATGTTCTCACGAGGAGAAATGTTTCAAATTTGTCTAAATAGGTAATTGCTTTGTAAGCTTGCTGACTGAAATTTTAGTTTGTTCCTATCACTGACTCTTCAATGTGTGAAGCATTTTCCCATTGCATGACAAGGCTGCAGTTGGCCCTTTTTCTGTGACTTACTTTTTTGTTGGGATATTTCATGATTGACAGACTGCTACTTGGCAGCCAAATCGTAGCATGTTACTGGGTGTGGTCAACTGAAATCGTGTCTAAACCTGGCAGTATAAACTTTTACGTCTAATACAATACCAGTATTTTTTTTGAGAAAATGTTTAGGATCCTATGTGAGTAGTTAGAGCGGTTGGCCTGCTTTAAGGAGGAGGCTGTTTCATAACTTAATGACTATTTATACATTCAAAGTCCTACGCAATTGGTGGTAAACACAACATACCTCTCTTGCATAGTGTCTTGCAGCAAGGTTAGGTTTGCCTGTGCCAGTCACCTGCAGGACTGTGGTTTGTTTGGTTGGTTTTGTGTGTAGTGTTTTTCATTGAGAAGGTATTATGGTATGAGTGATTTAATTACCCTGATCTTCTGCACGGGGTCCTAAGATGTGGCTCCTCCTTCCCTTTCCAGTGAAACTTGAAAATAAATGCATGTAAGTCTTCAAGATTCAGTGCTAGTTACTGGAAAGCTGCCTTCCACACTGTCTACAAGAGAGGGTTAAGAAAAGTGTTTTGGATGGAATAGACAAATTATAATAACAACAACAAGAGGAGCAAAACATATTTTTGGCTATAACCAGTGAAAAATGCCGGAGCTGACGCTATATCCGTCCATGTTATCACTTCATTCAATCTAAGTCAGGATTTCCTGGCATTCATCTGGACAGAGGCGATGGACTTAGCTGTTCATGCTATAGCAACTTTTGGGTGATCAAGCATGGCTTCTTGTGTATGTGTTCTTTCCCATATCCTTACCAGTTGGATAAATCAGTAAATTTTCATAAATATTCAGCATATGTAGTTTTTTCATTCCCTTCCTGATTATTGCAGACTAACTTTTCAGTTACAATCTCTATTTTTAAAGAGTCAAAAACCATCTTTCTCTTAGAACAGTTTAACATAACCATTTACAGGAGGCTCACAAATATTGTTAGTTGATCAAAAATCCTGGGCTACTTCAGCTCTCAACACTGCTAGAGAGCCATACCTGATAACTTTGATTCCTAGAACCAGGTAACTTAATTTTATTGGTTTTTAGGGAAATTATGCTGCTGAATATGCATTTTTGGGTTAGTTGAAACTGACCCCTTCTGAAGAAATGTCCCTTGGAAGAAGGGCATGGAGTTCTAGGGTAGCAGTTGCCTCTAACCCTGCTTGAGAGCTTTCTGTTGTGTGGTGGGAGTGTGTGTTCAGAACAAGGATGAGGAGGGGATTTGGAATGGTTGTACACCCCTGGAAAGTACCCTAAACTACTTTGGCTGTAAAGCCTGAGAGAGAATGCCATGTCCTCTGAAGTTTACAAAGCCCTCTTGTGAATGTAGCATTTTCATCGCAGGAGTGAAGGAAAATTGTAAAGAAATTGTTTCTGCTTATATGCAGGTGTGTTTAGTTACTTTGGTGTTTATATGTATTTTTGCAACAGCAGTATTTTTCAGCTAACTAGAAAAAAATTGAAGGAGGGTGGTGAGTGTTGAACATCAAACGTTCCTATCTCTGTATCAGCTGGCATTAATATGTGTTTACTTATTTCTAACAAATAATATTGTTTTAGTCGTGTTTTTTATTTTCATATTCTAAAACTACTCCTTTGAACAGAGACTTGAAAGCTGCATACAGACTTTTTCTTTATTAAATAAAAATAAGTTAAAAAAAATAGGGCTTCAGAGAAGAGGGAGAAGGAACAGGAAAGAGCAGGCAACCAAACCCACGCCTTAGGGTACCGTCCCTAAGGTGTGGCGGTGATCTTGGTGCTGGTCTGCTCATTTACATAGGAGATATTAAGGTCTGAGATCGGTCAGTACTTTCATACAGCGCTGAAATGCAACAAGAGCCGGTACGGTGTTGTAAGTACCAGAGTCTGCCTCGCATTGTTGCTCAAAATTCTCCTTCAGCTGTGCAATGTGGAGCTCTGCCTTCTGCCGAGGGGAAGCCGGGGGAAGGCAGAGGCAGTAAAGCTGGTAGGATAAGAGATTTCTATTCATCTCGTTTTCTGGCAGAGGCAGTTCTCGGACGTGCCTTGGCAGTGTCTGTATTTAGTAACCGTGTTCCTGGACGCCGGCCCAGTCACATGGCGCCGCTGGAACAAGTGACAGGGGAATGATGCGGTAGGCCGGAGCCGGTGCTGCGTGCCGCAGGAGCTGGGGTGGCCCGGCCGGACAGACAGCCCGTGCCCCGGCTCACACACTTGGACCCGGCACCGCTCGCTGCTGTTTGGCTCAACCTGTTGGGCTCCAGTGAAAGCTGGAAGTTGGTTACTGGAGAGGCCTTTAAAAAGATAAACAGGAGGAAAAAAAAACAAAACCAAAACACAACACACCCCAAACCCTAAAAACTTAAGTAAACCTTCAGTTCTTTGAAATGATAAAGATTATTACTATGAAACAACTTCCGTAAAATATTTTTAATTTAGGTCAACTGAGCTCTCCTGGCCGTTAAAAACTACGGGGCTTAGGGGGGAAAGTGAGGATGGAAGGGGGAAAGTTGATTAAGACTAAGCAAGGCTCTCTGGACTGAGAAGAGGACTAGGTGATGGATCTAGGTACCTTTCGTTGTTTTAAAGGCCCAATTTAACAAAAATAAACACTTTTCTTAATGAACAAACCCCTGGCATGTTTTACCAATTGCAAATCTTGATCTTTTTTTTTTTTTGCTAATGAGGAATTCCATTGCTGGGGCTAGCAACTGAGGGCACTCTCTGTGCCGTTTATGGTACTACAAACACGTTGTTGTTGGGGTTTTTGTTTGGTTAGGTTTTTGTGTGTGTTAAATTACCACTGAGACACTGCATGAAACCTAGCTCCCAAACTTCTGGCTTGTAGATAAGACAATGAGCAGTGAACCCAAACTTAAGAAAGTTGGCTGAGTTGTGAAACACTGGTTTAATCGGCTGTTCCTGGTGGTTGTGAAAAGCTGATGTGTGCAATTTATGGTGACTTTAACTTGTATAGATCTGTCTGTTAGCTTCTATCAGGTGTGTGTGGGTTTTGTGGTCATTTTTTTGTGCATCTGTGTGATGATATTGCTTTCTAGCAACAAAGATGATGAAAAACACTGTCAACTTTGCAAAAATTCAGTATATTCTCCTTCCCTAAGCAGGGAATCTGCGGAATTCTAACCTTTCAGTGAGTAAATATATCTAATGTTGTTTTGCTTTTCATGCAGTAATATATTTTTTTTTAAAGACAGTTCTGTCTTTCTGTACAGTGATCTGATACAGAGAACTTTATTTCTCTCCACCAAATCTCATTCCACAGGAAAATCTAAACTGAGCGAAGTGCTGCAAATAACATGTTCCTTCACTGGTTGTATGACTAATGTGCAATGTATCCTGCCTGACTTGTGTGCAACTAGTAACTATGTATCATGCTTGAACAAGGTCGTTCATCTGAGGTTAATAGTGCTTTACCATATTAGGACTACTTTAAATCATTGTGGAAAAAGAATGTGGTGTGGCATCAGCACAATTGTTGCATATCCAAGGTTTTAAAAAGAGGAGGAGCAATGCAGGGTAAATACTTAGAATTAGGAGGAAAGAAGAGGACCCACATCTTCTATAGAAGCTATTCAACAGAATAAAAGAGGGAAATTCATTATTAAGCAATCCAAAATAGATTCCACTTCACCTTTAAATGTGTTTTGGCACTCATCCTGAATGTCTGGGTCGTAGGCATTTTTTGTGTATCAATTTTGCTAAGTGTATGTTTTGCAAAAACAAATGCTTATTGAAACAGCAGGTATGATTCAAACTTTCTGTTTTCCTATGCTTCTCTAGCCTGCTTCTAACACCTGTTTAGAAAATAAAACCTTGTGGGGGGCTCTGCAAATATTCTGTTAGATTTGAAAACAGTGCTTAAGTTTTAGTGGGCAACTGTAACATACAGAAAATTATTCTTAATTAGATCGTATATATTTCTTTTTTCCCCCACCCCAAATTTTCTTGCTAAAGTATTACCTTGAGTTGAAATCATTTAGGCAATTGTCCTGCAGTGGGGATGAAGGACAGGAAATGACCTACAAACAGAGCAGGTGACATGCTGTCACACAGCCTAGAAAAAGTCATTAAACTCTGTTTCCCAGAGGATTATATCTGGAGAGCAGGACACTTTCTTCCTTTATCTGCTCCTTGGACTCGGGGAGGAAGAGGGTGTCCATGTGTGCGCTTGTGCTTTCTTCCCCATTCAGGAACTGTTCTGTGGGGTTTTCATAGTAATTCCTCAGGTATTTTGGGGTTTCTGGTATTCTACAGATGACCTCATCTACATATGAGGTAGTGCTGTGAAGCACATCTATTTACTGAGCTTACAGGAGTTCCTAGTTCTGGTTTCTGACATGAATCCAATATTGTGGTCATTTAACTGAATGTTTCAAACTTTGTTTAGTTTTTGTTGGGGGAAAAGATAGAACAGAAGTGAAGGTTATCAACTGCTGATCTCAGTTTAAGTGTAGAAACCTGGCCATCAGTTGCTTGTTTCATTTGCACTTCAAAGGTGACTAGAAGCACTGATGTTTGAAGTAGTCCTCCTCAATGAGGTGAGAGCTAGGAGTCACCCTCTCCTAGATCGTTTGATAGCTTGAGAATAGGCCAAAGCTTTTCACTTGTTTCCCCTTGCTTGGGAGGAAGAGTGATTGTGATCTGGTACTTGTCACTACTCTGGGAATGGAAACTGAGCTTTTTTTTTTTCTTGCTGTAGGCTTCCCTCTGCAGCTGAGCAAGTTGTTCAACCTAACCACACTCCAGTTTTCTGCTTGACTTTTGTCCAGTGTTTAGAGGTTGGGGTTTACGGAGATTACAAAATCCTTGAAGAAGGGTGTTGTGCTATTTAGCAGGTAGCACGTAGCACTAAGTTTTGAAATCTGTGTTTTCTAACTCTGCTGTATTTCTGGGTGACCATTAGCGAAATTATTTTTCCTTTTTTAATCTGGAGGGCAATAACATTATTGCTGTCAAATAAAATGTCTGAAATCTTACTGATGGGGGCAGGAAAGCTATGTAAGACATGAATTATGAGCAGACATGGATGGATAACTTTTCTAAAGCAGGCATGGGGAAGAGGATTTTGTTCTGCAGTGGAATTACCTGAGTCTGAACAGAAACATCAGGTTCCTTTGTTCCGTTTAAAAACTTAACTTTTCTTGGTCAGAAGTATTTTATTAGAAGCTTTGTCATCAGTATTGACATTGATTTGTTTTAATAAGCACACGGCTATAAATTCTCATCAACCAGCTTGGTCTCTGTGACAAACTTTTTTTGGTGGTTGTTTTTCCTTCTACTTTTTTAAAAAAGCTTTTCAAAATTATACTTTCAGATTCTTGGCCAAGTGCACTGTTTGTCCTTAAAAGTCAAAGCATTACAGTGCAGAATGTCCAGTGTGTTTCTTGGTGTTGGTCTTCTTTTTTAAAACTGATAACCATATGGCAATGATGACAGATTCTTATGTGCTCCTAAGCTATATGAGGTTGCTAGGGGTTGTCAGATGACACTTGCTCACATGAGAGCCATTAACTGGGTGTTGTAGCCAGTGTTAGAACAACCTTGCAACTAAGGGCGAGTCACTGCAAAAGCAACTATGCTTTTTTTTTTTAAGAGGCCATATGGTTCAGTCTTGTGACTACATAATTGCCAGCTACCTAATCACATACCAGGAAACAAACATAGTTAAAGTCAATATTAGCTGTTGTATCTGCTACAGGTTTGCGCCAGGCTTGGTAGGAAAAACTCTAACAGCAGCAAGAGCAAGTCTATGATGGCTTCTGGAACTTGAAAGTCATGTCTACTCCTCTGTCTGGAATAATTGCAGCAGTACATTAGCTACAGCTGTCTTTCTGCATTAATGGCTTATAGAATATATGAAGATCTGTTTGCGTTTTTTTCCCCTAACAGGAAATTCAGCAGACCGTATTCCTGTCTAGGGAAGAAAGCTGATGGTAAATTACCATTGTTAATGGTTGATCTATAGTAAAGAGATCTGCTTGAGGCTGTATCTCTTCAATGGGTGTTTAGTTTCTTTGAGGGAGCTTTACAAGAGGATTTGTAGCAAAAGAAAATGTGTGGGGGCACACCAAAAACTACAAATGGCACAGGAGGACAAGTTGAAAAAGCAAGAAACAACGATGTGCTACTTGGAAATAATCTCTCTTGTACCAAACTGGATGAAAGGATTAGAAAACCTTTGAGAGACCAAACTGTCAGCTGTGTGAGCAAAGTGACTAGACTGCTGCAAAACAGGTATGCATGAAACTTTTTTGATATATGTGATTTTTGACAGAGAATGGACATTTTTAGTTGACATTAGATTTATAATCATGTGCCTGTAAGGCTATTTTGTAAATAATTGGAAAAGTTCTATTAGAAGCTTATTCTTGCTGATGATGGTAATTTATACTCCGTAAAGTCTTCCCTGTTATTTGAAACTGAATCTACAATCTTGACTGTGTAAGATTTATGTATATGCAAACTAAAGCATGAAGGATAATTGCTTTTCTTTTCAGAGAAGGTAATCTTGCCTTCTCTTTTTAGTTTTCTAATTAGTTCCCCTCTTTTTTTTTTTTTTGCCACCTCCTGCGTTAGTGGGTCAAGTAGTAGCAGTGTGCAGAGCAGACAGGAGAAAATGCTGTGAAGTGGAGGAAGAATGCAGAGGGGAACCCTCTGCTTTGCTTGTAAATGACCTCTAGATCAAGCATTACATCAAAGTAATCTGGAATATGAATAGTGTTTCTTTGACTTCTTTGTGGTACCTTTTTCAGATGTGTGCCAGCATGTCTCCAGTGTCTGAGTCTCTACTGCTAACTAACTGTATTGAAAATATGGTTCAGGGCAGTTTTTTTCCAAATTCTAGCACCCAAGGGTGCTATAACAAATATTCTAGCTTCAGGGTTGCTGATTGAAGGAACAGAGAAATATAGATAGATATATAGATATGTTTCAGGCTTTTTATTTCTCTATCCTACAGATGTTGCACTGAAATACTGAGTGGTTAGTCACTTTCAAAAGCATTTTTAAGGTCAGCTGAAGTCGTTTTTGAATATGAATTAATAGGTAACTCTTCAGTTATTGCATGCATGCTGATTATTATAAAGGTGAACCAAAACTTTTGTTGTAAAGACCAGGGTTTGGAGATCTATTTTAACTAAAAATACTGATTCGAGGCAGTATAGGGAAAAGTTTTTGTGATTTTATTCCAGAAACAAACGAGTCTGCTCTCTTCTAAGAGAGATCTTGCCTCCATGGCAAAAATGTTTAACATATTGAACAAGGCAAAGGAAAGTAGCTTATATGCCAGTTTAAGAGAAAATAAAGCAAACTTAAGCCTAATGTGGAATCTGGGGAGAAAACTTGCCAGGGTATTTGTAAGCTGTTCCAAACTTGTGGCCTTATTTAAAAAAAATAAAAAATATCCATAGTGGTTTAGTATCTGTAGTAGACCTGGTTTTCCAGCTGTATGAACGTAGACAACTTGATTTTATTTATTTTGACTTAGAGATGATGTTTATTAGTTCTAGCTTCTTCCACAAGCAGGAGAGATCCACTTTGAGGGTGAGGCTAGATAATCTGAGCTGTTCAAACAGACTGCTGATGCTGCAGGGAGTAATCGCGTTGCCTAATCACATTGCCTCTTCTTCCTTTGCTTCCTGGCATCATGCTCTTGTCCTTTTTCCCCTTGTGCTGGCCTTAGCCTTTCCAATCCTTCTGGAACTGGTTTCCCTTAGGGAGTCAGTTCAGCTCACTAAGCAGGCATAAAACTGACTTGGAAACAGGAAAACACAATTAACATTCTTACTAGCCTCAATGCTTGTTTGGAACGTATAGGGAATGTTTTCTTTGTGCCCTTTCCTAAAGGTGTAGGATGGATGAAGTCAGTGTAACTCATACTGCCACCAAGAGGTGGAGGCTCCATTGCCTTCTACTTCCTCCTTCCTTTTTACAGCTACATTTCTGATCCACTTCCATGTCCTGGGACAGACTTTACCTGCTGCAGAGAACTCGGCTAGTTTACAGAAGGGTCCAGTAATTACCAGAGCAGACATGAGTAATAGGAGGGGTCACATAGTTACAAAAAGGGGAGAAAGGATATGTGGGGCCCTTATTTTTGTGGTCAAATAACAAAAGGTTATGTTTGGTCAAAATAGCCACATTTAACCTGAAATATGAATGTCTGCACAAGCTCATGTTAATTTAATTTAGCTAATTTTTAAGAATATGCAGGACCTAGCTTAATGCATTGTTTTTAAGCCAAAGTGAAACATTTCGGGTAGCTGCCAGTCTCTTTGCCTCTTTACCTTTTTAGGGTGTAATGTTATCAGAAGTCTGGTTTGTTATTTTGCAGAAAGTTAACACTTGGCTGAAAAAAAACCCTACTATAATTTTATTTTTAACATTTGTTTTATAAGTCACTTAGTGATTTGTATTCCTTCAGTATAGATCTTTTATCATTCTATTTATTTAGTGGTTCTTAAATAGGAATTGACCAGGTGAGATCTTTCTTGTAATAACAGAATGAGAAAATTTATATAAATGGGGCTAAGGCAAATGATGATTCAGTTAGTGTTTGGTGAAACTTATTTTTGAAGGCTTTTTTTTTTTTAGGTGACTGCAAGAAGCAACAGTTGTTACCAAAAGTGGTGATTGTAGCACATTTATTCTTGCTAAACATTCATAAGAAATATAAAGCTTACCATGGGGATTACTTAGTTTTGTTAGCAGAAGTAACGCAGCAGTAGGTACATAAACAGAACTACTTGTATTATATAGTTTGCCCATAGCTTCCTTCAGTCTGCCAGTTCAGATTTCATGAAATAAGTGTAAGGAGAACAACTGAGTCTTGAGACTTGAAGTAAGAGGGTGTTGGGACTGGTGGTGAAGAGCTAAAAGGACACTTCTGAGAGGAATAAATATTTATATTTTTTATAATTGGACATGGAGTAGACCATTAGAATCTCATAACATGGTGCAACTGGAAATCCGGGGCTATTTGTAAGCGTGTTGAAGGTTTGATTTCTATGTCCAGAAGTGGAGGAGTTAATAATTTTGTTACAGATAATGTTCAAATTCTGGTGCAAGCTTTTCTCATAACAATTTCAGAATCTTCTCTTTCCCCATCCTCTACCTATCTCCCACAACTGCATTGTGAGTATTTTTTTTGTTACCTTAAAGTTAACAGTAGTTCATATTGTGGCATGGAGGAGGAGGGGAAAGAGTCTGTGTCTCCTTCACTATTTATTTTTGGAGGATAGAAATAGATATCCTTTGGTCAAACTGGTGGTTGAAACTGATTAGTGAATTAACAAATAGCTGGGCAAGGTGAACTTGTATGCATATAGGTTGTATGTGAGTATAGGAGCCTTTTTTCCTTACAAAAGACAAGCTAAAATATTTCTGTTGCCTGTTTCCGATAATTGGCTGTTGTTTTTTTAGAAACAACTGATGGAAGAGTGAAAAGGTGTTGTGTTTTTTTTTTCTTCTTAGTCAAACCCTTAAGTTAATACTTTCTAACATCTAAAGGAACGTTAAACTATATAATGCAGAAGTGTGGTGGGTTTTTTTTCATGAACAAATACTTCGTACAACAGAATCTTAAGTCTTTTTCAAAAACTATATGTGAAGAAGAAACAAAGAAGTGCATGCCTTTCAGTATTGGTAAATAAGCAAGTAACTGATACAGTGATAAGTGAGGTTTGGGGTGAGAAAGGAGCTGAGCGATGACTCTGTGTGCTGCCTGTATTCTTCAACACTCTGCTGTAGGACATGATTGTATACTCCTGCTGTCCCTGTTTTGGGGGCTGTATGTTATACAAACTGGCTTTGAACAATAAAGGGTGGAAGTGCTGTAAGCACTTTGCTCCTCAGCTTTTGTGATTGGGAGAAAAACATCGCTGGTCATCTGACCTGTCTTGGACCCGGTGCTAGATTCCATGTGGAGGTAATGAGACTATGGGTTTATATGCTTGTATATAACTTGCCTATAGATATGCTTGATCATATCAAATGAGTTTTTAATAGGATGGATCTGTCCTGTAACGGGTAGGACTGCTGCAGGAACTGCATCTGTGTTCTGGATAATTCAAAGCCTGAAACCAAATACTTGATTAGAACATATGTTTGACATTTGGTTAGTATTGGAAAAGGAATTATCTGCAGTTACTTCCCTAGATTTGGTCTATTAGTCACATAAAGCCATGTATAATAGATTTTATGTAACTTCTTAGCTTGTTGCTGTCTGCTACTAGAATCTGTTTGAAGTTCTGAAAGGTTGCAGCAATCTTTAATTCTAGCATGCTGTGTGGAAAAGGCGTCTCAGCAGGGTGTTAAATTGGATTCTTTAGCATTTGTTATAAAACCCAGTTCAAGTCTTGTACAGAAGTTGGTGCCGCGTAAGCAACTTGAAGTTTGCTTTAGTGCAGAATGTGGGAGTTCACCTGTTCATAAGGAAACCTAAATTGAGTATTGAGCATCTCTTAGCATTGGTGGGCAGGTGCAGGGCTGGATTGTCTCAGCCTTTGCCTGAAATGAATCTTTCTCAGTTTACACTGGCAGTCCTGTGGCCTGAACTACAGATCCTCCTGTGTCAGTCCTGGAGATAAATAAGGCTTTGCTCTTGCATAGAATTCAAATTAAGGGCAGGGAGATGTGCCTTTGTTAAAAGGAGGGAAGACCTGTGGCTTTTTTAAGAAAGCAGCATAGTTACTTCAGGATTTGTCTGTTGCAGAAGGTCTGTAAGTAAATAGGTGGCTGTATAACTGTAGAGGTGTTGGTGTATCTGGACTGAAGAGCATCAGATTCATGCCGCAGACTAGAATGAGGTCTGTAGATGGCTGTGACTTCTGCATTCTGTGTAACTGGATTTTGTAATAGTATCACACAGGCAGTGGGCTGAGAAACTAGTAGCAGACTTGGAGAACAGATGGTGTAGTTGCAGCTCTCTGTGTATGTGAGGTGTGTAGGATCTTTGTTGGGCAACTATCAACAATGGTATCAGGTCTGATCTCGTGCAGGGGATCTTAATGCTGTGACTCTCTTTGAAATGGGAGACTTGAAATCTGCCTGGCCAAGCATTTTGGAGGCAACACGTTACAAACACATCAGTAAGCTTCCTTACTGTTGGTGGCAAAACAGCCCTTAGCATTGTTCTGTGATCTGGCTTTGATGTGTACTGGACCCTTGTATATTATGTACATAGAGTATATTTGTATCAGATTGCCTTACAGTGGAGATAAGTATCTCGCTTATTCTGTCCCAAGGTATTTAAAGAATAAGACCTTCCAGATTGAGGTCTTCCAGATTTGAAAAAGATGCCTATTTAGCCTTACTTGTATTTCTAACCGTGTAGAAAGGGGAGTTGATGTCTGAAATGGAAAATGAAGCACAAAGAAGCTATGAAGCTGGCTTCACTTATTATAAGTTTGAAATTTCCAAGTCTCTGTGCTCCTAAAGCAGTTGCCCATGGTTACCTTACTGACTCTAGCAGGAGTTGATGGTGTTTACCTCACTATTGATTTATGCCTGTCAACAGAGCATGGAATAATAGAAATAGCTTCAGAAATTCTTGTCTTTCAGCTGTACGGAGTTTTTGTGCTCTTCCCTCAATTGTCTATCTTTTTTCTCAGTAGGGCATAGTTTGGGAAAATTCCTAAATGAAACATCCATTTAGGTGGGAGATCAGTCCGGCCTTGACTGAAGTCTGTTATGCAATTTGTTAAACCAACAACTATTAATAACAGTTGTACTCTTACCCCTTAGATTCAGTCCATCCAGGTCAGGGGTGAGGCAATAGGACTGAGCACCAGTGCTGTGTGACACTGCTTTATGCAGTAGTAGGGTTTTTTTCCATTAATTCCAGCTTGTCAGCTACATGGTGTGAAAAGCATTTTCTGCAGCTGAACCTGAGGCCAAGCAAACCTCTATCCTCTGATATGCAGACCAAATCCCTTTGGAATTAGGAAATAAAGTCTCTTGCCATTGCAGCCATGATCAGTTGTGCTCTTCAGCCTCCTGTGGTAGCACAAAGAGGCAAGTTGTGTGCCATGGTCTGTTCTTAAGGAATGGGCAGATTCTGGCTTCAGAGGGTTGTTTTGCTTCAAGTTGAATCTCAGCGGCATCTTGGTTTCAGCTACTAAATGAGTTTCATTGTAGCTGGAGATCAAGTCTCAGTAATTTATGATAGCTCTGTAAACCCCGAAACATCTCAAAAGGAAGGGGAAAAATAATGGAACAACACAAACCTTGTCTTTCAGTTACAAGAATTAAACTCTGGAAAAATCATAACTTATATTGGCAGGAATAGGTCAAAAGGAATTGGGTTTGTGTTGTTTAGAGGAGAGGAGGAGGAGGGAGGGTGTAAGCCTTGAGTTTGTGAAAGGCCGTAGTAAAGAGGGTGATAATCTGTTGTTCTTTATTGCCGCTGAGAGAATTGCACAAAATAGTACACCTGCCTTGCAATAAGGGTTATCCAGACTGTGTATGGAGAAAAGAGTAAATTTAAGAGTAGTTAAGCATGGGAGCAGGTTGCTGAGACAAAGTCTTCTGTTCCCTTGCTGGACAATTTTTAAGAAAGGTTGGATGAAAATTGGTCCGGCTGTACCTGCCTGTGTATGAGTGACGCTGGGCTTAGATGCTCCTTTTAATTCCTTTTCGGTTGCAGTTCTGTGGTTACAGCCTGATTCTTGTAAATGCTGAATGAAAGATATATTTGCCTGTTTCTTCACTTAAATAAGCCTGCAAAGTAGTAAGCATGCTACTTTAACATCTTGTGTTCATAATCTGCAGCTGGTCCTCTTCAGAGTTTGACTTGAATGAAATCCGCCTGATAGTTTACCAAGACTGTGAGAGGAGAGGCAGACAGGTCTTATTTGATTCCAAAGCAGTCCGCAAAATTGATGAAGCTGTGGTTCAGGTATGAAATGCTAATTTTGCTTTTGTCCTACTACTCTTTTGCTTCCCTTCCCAAAAGCAGGAATTTTAATATGACAATGTCAACTTCTTAATCTTACTTGTGATCTTTCACTTGATCTCTATTCTGTGATAGCTGCAACGAGAGTGTGTTGGATTCCAAAAGGCCTATGAACGCATATCTGGTATTTGAAATATAAATAGGGTATTGAAACTTAACTTGGAACTGATTTGCTTTCAAGCAAAGTAATCTATACCCCTTTAAACTGAGTATTTCCTTAGCCTTTTTAATGTTGACTGGGATTGCCTGTTGTTGTTAGCTCTGGTTGTGCAGTCCCATTGTTCCACTGATGTCTAGCATGTCTGTAAACGTGCTTGTCTTCCTTTGGTGTTTGGATTAGTAAAGTTGTTGGCTTTATGTGAATTAAAACAACTTTGCTTTGGCTAACAGTGCTGTAATGTGCAAGACTCACACATGGCAATATATGGCTACGTAAGTTTTGGTGACACACATAGAAGCAAGAGTAGATGCTGTCTCCAGGCACACAAATGCTTCGAGTAAACTTAAGTGATTTTAAGACAAGTAAAACAATAGTATTTTCTGTTTTGTGAGAGTTTTGTTGGGTTTTTTTCCTCATTTTTTTTCTCCTAGCTCTGTGTTTCTCTTCTACACTGAATTATTTCAAATTTTTGTTTGTTTTGTAGTCTGTTACAATCAGCAGCTTCAGCCTGTCAGACTAGCATGGTTTATTGTAGAATCACAGGCTATATACAAATAATTGTGGCTTGTAGAAATTACTTATGAAGATGCTTAAAAACCAGCAATATCTATTTCAGTCACACTGCAAATGTGCCATTGTGCTAAATCAGTAAGACTGAGCATCATCAGCTGATGACTGATCATCTGCTTAAGAGGGTAAATGGGTCAGACTAGTCTGTTTAATCTTGCTCTCCCTTTTCTCCTCCTCCTTCCCCTCCCCCTCCCCCATCCCCCAATCAAGGTCATTACTTTGTGTCTTAAAGTTGGTTAAAACACACAGCATGTGAGGAAGAAATGTATTTCTGGCTTTATAAACACTCAAATTATTCCACTTAATTGAATACTTTAAAAGTTGACTACAAAATGTCCTATCAGAAGCTCTATGCGAGACTTGCGTAAAACAGATTGTAACCTCCCTCATAACACACGACACAGGCTATAATCTGTTTTCTAGCCAGTCACTAGTCTAGGTACCCTTTTAAAACAGCCAGAGCACTTTGAATGACATGCTAACACATACATGTTAAAAGTGATCTTGAACGTTTGGTCACTTGTTTGGTATATTATCAAACAGTGAGCCTGAAACTTGATTAATTTAAAGTTAAGGAAAAATGACTCTCAAACTGACTCCTGTTTAAACTAGAGTCAAGAAAGTGTGTGTGTGTATACTGCGCACTTATCCATTTTACTGAAATACAGTAAAGCTTATTCACATTGAATATTCAAATACATTGTGTCTAAAGTAGTCAATAAATTTACATGGGGGGTCTATATTCCACTTAACTATATGTTTGTTTAATACAATGTTTCTTTTCAGTGTTCTTAATCTAATCTCCAGTTCTTTCTGCAGATGGCGTGTATCAGACCACTTTTTTTGGGCAATTTTGCCAATAGCTCATTCAACATGTGACTGCTGACACTGGTGCATTTCTAAACTCTTAATGACAGTCACATTGGTATTAGATAAGAAAAAACACCTATCTATTATGCTAGGAAAAACTGCACAAAAGGAGTGCAAATATAGAATAAAATACAGAAGTACAGGATTTTACTTTTTTTTTCCACGTGCTAGTAGGCTTATTTTTAAATCTGTAAAAGAGCTGTACTATCACTTTCAAAAAATGCACTGTCAACTTTTCAAAAAAATGGCAGATCATCTCCTCCACTTTTCTTGGTTTGCTCTTTTTTTCTTCTGCATCTTTCCTTTTGTGCATTTCATCATCTTGTCATTGTAACTTGAGTAGTCTAAAACTTACTACAGTTACTGCACTGAGTCCAAAATATGGCTATGACTGCTTTTTACTAGCTTCTGGGTTATTACTGTTTCTTTTGTCTGCTTGCTTGTTTTTTCTGTAAGCTCTCTACATGCACGTTCCCAATGAGGTCACCCGTGCTGGCGTAGAATGAGGCTTATAAAAATACAATTCATTCCAATGTGCACCAAATGAATGTTTGCATTAATATACCTAAAATATATGTACATTAATGGATTTTTAATCTCTTAAATGTATAAATGTTTAAGAGTGTACAAGAAGCTTTCTAAGCAGTTTTTATTGCTGCAAGGTTACAGTTTTGCTCCCTTCATATAAACCATTTCAAGTGCACATGAGAAGTATGTTCAAAATAATGTGACCCTTTTAACTGACATCTAATGAACATTCAAATTGGGGGGGGAGCAGAAAAGAAGAAACTCATTACTACTTGTTCAAGAAAACTGTATTAAGCAAATCCCAGTGAATTAAATGTGGCTTATTTTATGAAATATTTGAATAGTATTAATATAATTGGTATCTTTCTGAAAATTTCTTTATACCTTTCGATTGCTTCTAAGTTGTTGTTAAAACAGTATTTGAGAGTAAACTTTGAATGAAATAGTCATCTGAATTTAAGCATTCATTTGCTTGCTTTTTTTTTTCCCCACACAACTCCTTTACAGGTTTAACAAATAGATTTTATGACCTGGTAATTCTACCAAATGATGCGTTACCCCTTGTTTTTGCTGGTTGTTCTTCTGTTTAAGAAATCTGTAATCTGTTGGGGAGCAAAATGTTATATGCAATTTGAGTGATTAACTGTGCAAATGATTACAGAAATTGATTTGTAAGTAACCCATAAGCTGAGATTTTGTTTACATAAATTTTGGCAAGTGTTACAGAGGGCAATTAATAACAATTGGGAGTGATCTGCGAGTGGAATTTTGACTACTTTGACTATATGTGATATTATGATAACTTGTCTGACAATATAAATATGAGAGTAGTTCTGCACTTTCTCTGATGCTGGCCTTTTCAAAATTCTTTTAAAACTGATACATATTTCTTGAACCAAATAAGAGTATCTTTTATTTCTGTTGCTTACCAGTAGTTTAAGAAAAGTCTTGCTGTGGTATACTTAGAGATTGGAGTTCTCATGTTTGCTTTGTTTTCATCATATTGCTCTATTTTTACACAGAAAATGGCAGAGGATGCTTCTGTAAAGACTTCTGCCAAGAGCTGCCAAGCAAGCAATGGGAACAACAATATTTCTTCCCATAGTCCCTCAAGAAGCTGTGTGCAAAACATCAAAGAACAGATACCGAAGTATCAGGTAATGTTCATTACTTGCTTGTATTTATCCTTTTTTACTGAAGAAGTTTGTATATAAAAGCCTTAATTTACATGCATTTAATGACTAGTTATATTTCCAGTCTATTACAAGTTGAGATTAACCTTGAGAGATCCACCCTGGTTTTGAAGTGTTGTAGAATAAGAACACGTGGGTACATCTTAACCTTTTGGTCTCTCTTGGTCTTGCCTTTCAAAAAGTTACAAAAGGTATTCACAAGCATTATTATTCATGGAGGTCATAAAAAGCCCTATTCTGTTCTTGTTTTGGAAGACATCTGCCTATGCTTCAGGTCAGTTCTGAAGAAGCTGTTGAACGTGGTATATTAAAAGTCCCTTTAGTCTGTCTTACTATGACATGAAACTACGAGAACTATTTTTTTAGGTACTCTGGCTGTTTCTCAGTAAAAGCGTAAACATTTCATCTAGAAAAATGTATCTTGAAGCATATGTAGATTGAAGTAGGATTAAAAAAGATATTTAACTAGAAGGTAAGCAAATTCCTTCAGAACTAACAAACTTCTCTCCTTATTTGCTAATGATGATCAAAACAAAATGATGTCCAAAACAAAATACGAATTTGGTCTGATTATACTTAGGAACATAGTCTTCACAATTTATTTTCCAATCAAAAATGTTTCCAGGAGGCTTTCTGTGTAAGGGCAGGGAAGGATAATTTACCTATTTGAATAAGGAAGACAGTTTAGTGCTTGGGGATCTAGACCACAGAATCTAAGTCCTATGAACACCCACAGGTTTCATAAAACACTCTGCTATGTGGGAGTGTTGCTGGACTCAGCTATTTCCTTGGAAATGCAGTAGATCTTTTTTCTTCTTTCTTGTCTTTGAAGGTCCCCCTGGAACGAGGGTGACAGTGCCCATCTAGTAAGCAAAACAGTATGTTTTCCAGCTGTACTTGCTTGTACTTGCACTCAGTGTTAGAACCACACAGGATCTTAGTCTGCAGGGTAAACAGAACTTTACTTGTATTCTCCATTGAAAATGTGGCACTATGGCACTGTATGAAATTGAAATAGTATGCCAAGTTATTATTGATTTTGCTCTTCCCATATTCTTGTCTGTATAGTACACCAGACCAGCCTCTGATGTCAACATGCTTGGAGAAATGATGTTTGGCTCAGTGGCAATGAGTTACAAAGGCTCCACCTTGAAAATTCACTATATACGGTGAGTGTCCTTTTCTGTGATGCAGTCTCCTGTCAGGCACTTGGAATTGATGACTCACTGAAATGACTGTTTATCCTTTCAGCTCTCCCCCACAGCTGATGATAAGTAAAGTCTTCTCAGCCAGGGTAGGAAGCTTCAGTGGGAGCAACAATAAGTAAGAATAATTTTTTTTTTCTTCTCTGTTCAATGCAGTTGGTTTTCCTTCTTTCTCCTTTTGTAGTCCTTCTGTCACTGCTTCTAAATTTGATTTAGCCAAAGTGGAAATGTCTTGTAGGAAATCAGAAATGGCAGCTGTGGAGAATGATTCTCCTGATAGATCCCAGCCAGGCCACCCAAGTGTAAAAAATAAAATCTCTCAGGGTTTCTGCTTCTTAATTTGTCTAGGACAAGCAATAAATTTCAGAGGCTAGGTGCTTTGGACCATCAAAGCCTCTGTCTCTTCCTGCTGCCAAAAGGGTGAAGAAGGTATGTGTTAAAGTTTTGTATCGCTGTACCCCACTTCTGTTTCTTCAACAGTGACAGAAGAGATACTGGTTTTCATCTGTTTCCTTTTTCCAGAAGTGGGCAAATGTGAATAAGCTGAATCCCAAATGTGAGATTCAGAAAACTTACTGGTCCTTGAGTTTGGTTGTAAAGTTAATCTTCAGCCTTCTTTTTTCCATAAAATGAGCCTAATTCTCAAGCTGGTATTAATGCCTGTTAATCATGTTCTTAAAGAACACTGGCTTTTCCCCCTTTTTTTAGCTTGCAAGATAGCTTTGAATACATCAACCAAGATCCCAGCCTGGCAAAGCTGAACTCAAATCAGAATGGTTTGGGAACCTGTCGCAGTGGAAGTAATTTAGGTAAATATTTCCAGGTTCTATGTCTTTCTGACAACGAGGCCATCTGTTCGTTCAGTTTGGGTTTTTTCTGTGCATCACCTTCTTTCTTTAGATTTTTTTTTACTTTTTTGCATTGCATTTTCTCTACATTGCTTTTGTTTCCTAGGTGTGTTACAGCTGTGTAGCAGCAAACTGCTGCAGGGTGTGTCTGAAGGAGGTCCCCTCCGGCTCATCCGCAGTGCTTCTTTCTTTGCAGGTTTGTGTGGAATGCCAGCCACAGTGTGACCCATCCATATGCACACACAAATCCAGCTCCTCCTGAATCCTTGCGGGACATAATTACTCTCTAGAAACAGAAAGGGCTAAAATAGTGACAGCAGATGTATCTAACATACTTAAAAATATTTCTTCCAAGAAAATAGTTAATTGCTTTTTATTAATATATCTTTTCCAATTCCTGTGTTTAATTTTAAAGGTATTTTTATGCAGTGTTTAATAATAAATGAGCCCTTATGTTTCTTAGGGAACTTATGTTTCCTGGCTTATAGCTGGTTTCTTGCTGGTGTGCAGGTGTCTTGCTGGTGCACAGCTTTGTCTTCTCTTACCTCTTGCTACTTTGTTTAATTTGATGGCAGACATTCAAAATTAATTCTTGAGCTAAGTCTGGGAGGCTTTAAAGTTTTTTTCATTTATCAATATCAATTTCTTTAGCTTTCAACACTTTAAACTACGTAAAGTCTCCTTTTACAGGCATACTGATGACCCATGCAGGTGGGTAGATCTTAAGCCTAATTAGTTCTGTTAATTGCAAAAATGTGAACTGTAATATCAATGCAGTTTCTTCACAGCCTTTGCAAATCTTGCATGCTCTACAATTTGAGTAATTCTGCACTACTAACACTTCAATGTAATACAACATAGGCTGAATGTGTCTTACAGTGAGGCTTTGTGGATAGTAAATCTCTGCTCGGGGAGTGAATCAGAAGCTTAATGGACCTTGTATTTGACTATTTCATTATGTTTACCTGTGTAGAATGACAATCTTGCACAGACAAAAAAGTCAAGATGGGGGTACCAATAGCCCTAATTTTCAAAGTATATCTGTTTTTTTTATAATGTAGACTGTTCACATTCTTAAGCTTCTTAAAGATATTTTTGGATTGGGGCAAGTAACCAACTTCATCTAGTAACATGATACTCAGTATGGAAATACTGTTTGCTGCCACCTCTGCTCACACCATTCTGCTTATTTGTAGTAATGGTACAGGATGTAACTTCGCTGTTTTATGACCTTTAAACTTAAACATTTTTTAAATGCTGACAAATAGTGTGAGTTATGTAATATTTTCTATTGATCTGTTTGTTTTAGCACACAGCACGCCTGTGGATATGCCTAGCAGAGGACAAAATGAGGACAGAGACAGCGGCATTGCTCGGTCAGGTATCTGCTGTCTGTCTTGTTTGCCTACTTTTGTAATTACAATTCTTTGCAGATTTTCACCCGAAATATAGGCACCTTATGACCCATAAATCCAAGGTTTTTTGGATCTGCGAAGCAGTTTTCTTTCTGCCTTTGCCCCAAACCTTGATGCAAGAATATTTGTAATGATATTCTCTGTTTACAGACATTATTTTCTGGGTTCTTAACCAATTTATAATTTGGAGAAAGAACTGGCTAGGGTCTTTCCTAAAGCAGGGGAAGAGAAGATGGTTTTGCACTGAATAGGAAAAGGAGATAAAGAGACCGGGAGATGTGCCTATTGTTAAGGGAGGGCAACACCTCTTAGGACAGAACGCCTTTAATGAGAATAAGAAGAGTTTTAGCACGTTCTAGTAGGGAAGATTTATGACTTTACAAGGAAAAAAAAAAAGTCCTTAGGCAGCAAGATTTATTTAAAATAATTGTATCTCCTGTTGCAAGTTAAGTTATGTGAAAAAGATCAGCAAGCAGGAATAATATTTGTGGGAATTTCTTCCCAGTTAGAGTATGAAGAAAAATATTCAACCAGTGCTATTTCTAATCCAGTGTATGTGGGGTTTCTTGCTTTCTTAATAGCATCTCTGAGCAGTCTTCTGGTCACTCCTTTTCCATCTCCAAGCTCTTCATGCTCATCTTCTAGCAGCTACCAACGTCGCTGGCTCCGAAGTCAGACAACCAGTTTAGAGAATGGAATTATTCCAAGATGGTGAGTGCAGCACCTTTCTTCTTACAACAGCTGTTTGGCAGTAATTTAAGATAAATAGGGATTAAGCCTCTTTTCTTTAAAAGGACAAATCCTGTTATTAAATGCTCTCAATTCAGTCTAGCTTCTGTGCACGTTACATAAGATTACCAATATGCCGAAAGATAAAGTTTTGGCTGAACATGAACTGCAGAGCCCAATTCGAAATATACTTATTTTCATTCAATGTATAGGCTGTGTCTGAAGCCACATTCTGAAAAGCAAATTAAACTGTATTTGAAGGAGCAGTGCATCCTGTTGAGATGAAAGGGTTTGTAACAGCACTGCTGCCATGATTACATTATACTATGATGAAGTCTGACTAGTGAGCAGTTACTGAAATTTTGGAGTAATAGCCATGACGACTCTCTTGGCTGGTACAGGATGTTCCTGATGTGACTTCTGCCAAAACAGGAAGAATAAAAAGAGCTGTGATCAAAAAAACTTGGCTTCTGTTTTGGAATTTTATTAGCTTTTGTAGCTCAGTGGCATAACAAAGCATGGAATGCAGCAGACTTCATAGCTAATAAGCAAATTCTTCCCTTGTCAGTTGCAAAATAACAAATGTTTCTTGATTATCTGCTCATATGTACTCATCCACCTGCACCCAGAGACAGCATGGAATTAGCAGAGAGCTACAAGAAATTCCTACTATTTGGCCTCTCTCCCTCTTCAGTGTTTTCAGTTAAGAGAAGCTTAAAAGCTGCCAGTTAAAATATGTAGTCAGTAAAAAACAAAAACAAAACCTTATGAACAGACTTCTTTCCTTAGGGTCAACATTTGAAACTTTTTCCTGGATATTCTCACCAAATAATTTTTAACATGAATTGTGGTGCTAATGTAGCAATTGTGCTTTCTAAATCATGCTTGCAGTTGAGAATAAGCCAGTAAACATTTTGCTTTCAGTAAACTGAAGTACTTTTTAGTGTAGTTTCCTACAGAAATAAGGCTGAGAGCAGTACATGCAAAAAAAAAAAAGTTTAAACATTTAGGGTAAGTTAGATAATTTCAGCTCAGTTTAAGAAGCCAGTTTCACAAATAGAAATTCCCTCAAAGTAACATATTGTTTAAAGGAAAGTAGCCTTCTTGGGTTGCTGCTTCATTGTAGGGAGTAGGCTGTGTTTCTTCCACACTGGAGAATCTATCCTGGGGAAAGATACTGGAAACAAGACATTATTATTTCCGCCATGTAGAACTACTCTTGAATCGGATTTTTTTCTAAGCCAAAAAGCCTCTTTAGATACTTGTTTTGTGATTACTTGCTAGAGAAACAGTAGGCTTCTGGTTGAATACTTCAGTGGCAGCAGAAATTGCACTTCAGTTTGTACAGCCAAGATTTTACAGTCTTCTGACTGATGTTTTAGGCCAATAGCTCAAAGAAAATGAGATATCTAGCTGGAACTCTATGTAGGCAATTGGCAGGCAAGCTAGATTAGCAGCATTGAAAAGGCTTCTCTCACAGACCTAAATTCTTCAATTTCTGTTCCTGGGAAGCAGTACAAAAGCTTGTGATGTTTCTTAGATGCTGACTGACCATCCTTTCCCAACATCCTTGGGAATTTTTGTCTCTGCATGCAAGTTCCTGAAGTTCAAATGAGGTTATGTTTTTGTCTTGAACTCTTGTTTCCCACAAGCTATTTTTTTGCTGGGGTTTTATTGTGTGATTTTCCTGTATTCCTGGGCTCATACTTCTATGATGAGAAACTTCTGTATATTTAACTTTGTCAAACCAATTAAACTGTAAACTACTTATTTTTAGAATGAACTTAGAATTAATGCTTAGCACTCAGGCTTTCCTCTTGTTAATTGCTTCATAGTGGTCTATAAATGCCACAGGCTCCATTTCAAGATAATTCTAATATGAAAAGCCTTCAAGCTTTTAATTACTACTCACTGATACTGTAGTCTTAACTTAAAAAGAAGTTCCAAAACCAAGCTATTTCCATATGAGCTGCTGCTCTGAATGTCTCCGTTTGCGTTCTAATGGCTTTCTTGTCTGTTCTTACCCATTTCCCCCTATAGTTTCTCAGTGTATTAAAAGCTATTATTCAATTAAACTTCATTCCAAAAGAGATTTTGACCATACTATTTTACTCATTAACGTATATACTTTTTAAAGATGTTTTTTCAGTGAAATTGATCAAGAAACTTTAAGCAAGAAAAAAATATTTTTTTCTAAATCCAGCAACATCAATATCTAGCAGTGTAATGCAAGTATTTATGGAGGATCAGGATGAGCAGATTGCTACCCTTTTGTATAATCACAGAAAAACTTATCCTGGGCTGAGACTTGTGGATATCATCCAAATCAGTTGCCTGTGCAAAGGACTGGCTTGAAATTTAGATGAGGTTGCTGTGGAACGTGTCTAATTGAGTCTTGAAAATCTCGAATGATGGGGATTCCACAGCCTCTCTGGACAGTGCTCTCCAGTGTATTGACCATTTTCCCCACATCTGTCATCATCTGCAAACTTAGTGAAGGTGTGTTTCAGTTGGCAGGCCAGGCTGATAGAGAAGGTACTGAGCAGCACTGATTCCAGTATCAACACATGTAATATTGAAAAGTGGCATAACTGTTGAAAGAAATGTGGCAGAGCTATCAAGTCAATAAACAGAACTTGGGGAAATAATAATGGTTGCAAAATAAATAGTCACTGTTTGGGTTTTTTTAGCAGAAGACAAAACATTTTAAACTGAAGTATATCCAACTGAGCTAGGCACTCGTGTTTGTAGGCATTAAGTTTGTGTTTTCACAGTAACTGTTAAGTGGTGACATTTTGTCTTCAGTTAAAATATAAAATTGTTTTGCATGGTTAAGTGTCTTAAAACATCCATCTTAAGATGCTGGAACAATATAGGTTTCATGTTTCCCAACTTCCCTCATGAGCAGCAATACAGATTCAAGAGCATCATGGGCATACTGCTGAGCACCTAGGCAGGTGTTTGAGTGCTGGATGCAGTTCACAGATCTGAAATTACCTTTTTTGCTAACAGTTTTGTGTGTTGTCTCCATTCATTTTTCGTGACCTCCATTAAAAATAAATCCAGAGGGAGGGATCTTGTAATATCTCTGTTCGAGGAAAGTGTTCATACCTCTTTAGGAGCTGGCCTCTTTGGATGTTGCCTACCTCCTATTTGAGCAAACATAGGTCTTAACTGAAAATTTTGTTGGGTAGTCTGTTCAGAGACAGGTGACAGCAGGGTCTTATGTAGTCTTTTACCTAAGAGACCTAAGAATTAATTTCCTTCTGCTATATAGAGAGATATGGATAGAAGACGAATTAGATAGAAGACATAGGTAACTGTCCCAATAAATCTGTCTTACAGGTCCACTGAAGAAATGTTTAGCATGGCTGATGAAAGCTGCAGCTCCAATCCTGCAATGGTTCGGAGGAAAAAAATTGCAATCAGCATAATCTTTTCTCTGCCAGAAAAAGAAGAAGCACAGAGAAACTTCCAGGATTTCTTTTTCTCACACTTTCCTCTTTTTGAATCTCACATGAACAAGCTGAAATATGCAATAGAAAAGGTACAGAATACTAGCTTGGCTTAATGTGGAAAAATAAGTGTCAAACAGAATGAAGTAATCTAGAATCTGATAGATGATGAGTGGGAGAAGGTGCGTGGTTTAAAGCTTCCCTCCCTCCTTACGTGTGTAGGCCTGAGCCCAGTGTAGGAATTTGGCATTTGCTGAAAAAGAGGTGCAGTTTCTTTTCTAGTCAGAATGAGAATGGAGAGTTTTATGCTATGGGTGGTTTTCTTTTCACCATATTTCACTATGAGGTTTTCTTGACTCCTTGGGGACTGTGGAAATGGTGGTATTCTACCCTTTGATGTTTGTTGCTGTCTTCCCCTTATTCTGTCAAAAATGTTCACTCTGATCCCCATGTCTAGTTTTAGGGATTGGTCTCATGAGGTGGAGGGAGGTTGGCAGCTATTGCTGTCCTAAGTGGCTGTGTAGCACTGGGGCTAGATCTTAATCATTTTGACGTGTTAATGAAGCTTAAAAAGATGAAGAATGCGAATCCTTTAAGAAGCTGTTTTGTGTCTTTAACTCTTAATCAAGGCCATGATCTCATGTAGAAAGATAGCAGAATCCAGCCAAAGAGTGCAGGTTTATATCAGCCGTGTCATGGATGCCCTGGGAGAATTCAGGTGAGTTGATGGAATTCTGAATTACTAGGAGAGCTCTTCTCATGCCCATCTAAAGTTATTTGTCACTTCCAGTTACAAGCAACTGAATGCAGGGTCGGTCTTGAAGTTAGTATGAATGAATTTTCTGTGTTGGGTATTGGGTAAATGATTTTTAGAAAGCTTTAGCAGAACCAGCTTAGCTGTTTTCAGAATGAGAGTAAAAGCAGTTCTGTTGCACTCACCTGTACCTGGGACTGTCAGTTAAAGTCTTTCAGATCTTATCAAGAGTTGGCTTATGCTGATGCCTGTGCAGATGAGTGGATTGATTGTTGTATTCAGGCAGATGAGTTGTCTGCTCCTGGCCATAGAGGCTGAACAGGGTAACTGACAAGAAAGTTGCTGTCAAAGACTATATTTTTGGTACCTAAGAGAGGAAGGAATGGCCAGAGGCCAAGAAAGGCAGCCCAGGAGAGAGAGACAAGGCTTTGGTGGGATGGAGTTTCTGTAATGTTTTGAATGTGGAATCGAATCACTGCAGTGAATAAATGGGTTCTGTCCCCTCTCAAAATGATTTCTGAATCGATTCTCTAAGTACAAATACACAGGGGAATGCAAGAAAGGGAAGACAAATACGTAATATTTGAAGACACTGAGTTACTGGTATATTGAATTAAACAGACTAATGTTCTGAGACACTGGTAATTAGTGTGTCTGGAAAACTTGTCCAGTTTTAGTCTCCTAGATCTTACAAAAAGTTAAAAAAAATAATTGATGGATAGAAGAGGAAAGGGGCTACTTGTATTTGAAAGTTTGAAATGTGCATGTTAACACTTACTTTTTGGGAATTTTCTTTGAGCAGAGTTACCATCTGGAACCTATATTCTGTTCCAAGGATCGCAGAGCCTGTGTGGCTTAATATGATGTCCAGCACGCTGGAAAAGAATCAGCTATGCCAGCGTTTTCTTAAAGAATTTACTTTTCTGATAGAACAGATCAACAAAAATCAGTAAGCTTCCCTTGCCTCCTTTTTCTTAAAAAAGCTTTTGTGCCTCCCAGTGCATGTGAATAAATTAAAGCACTTAACAGGATATTCTTTTGCTGATGTTACTTTGGTCATATTCTTCTTCCTAGGTTCTTTGCTGCTTTGTTAACTGCGGTGCTGACGTATCATCTGGCTTGGGTCCCAACAGTAATGCCAGTTGACCATCCTCCCATAAAGGCCTTCTCTGAGAAGCGTACATCACAGTCTGTGAACATGTTGGCGAAATCCCATCCGTATAACCCTCTCTGGGCACAGCTTGGTCAGTAGGAAATGGAAAGCTTCAGACTTCTCTATAACTAGCATCTTTCTGCATCGTCTCCTCTTACCTGAGAGCTACTTGTGATCCAGATGGCATTTGGTGATTTGCCTTGCTGTAAGCTGGGCAGAGCTGCTGACAGATGTCTTGCACCTGGTTAAACAGAGTATCTGGAGGCCTGTTTGTGTAGCCTCAGTGCTCTGCTCTTTTCCTTGGTCCCTTGTTGTCATCCTCTGTTACGCTACCTGGTTAAGTAACTTGGTATAGAAGTATTAAGACGGTGCAAATGCTTTGAATGATCTGAGCAGTTTGGGAAGAACAAGAAGGAACAAACTGAATTGAGGGGAGTTCTCTGGGCCTTGGAGGCCCTTTTATAGTTGAAACTGCTCTGGCTACCTCCTTTTATCTCTTTCTCACAGAAATAGGATGGACACCAAGACAACAGAGAAGTCTGGCAACTGGCAGTACCTCCAGTCATTCAGTTATGTGAGTGGGCTTGGGCCAAGCTTTTCTTTCTATGCCCAGCTCCTCAGACTGTTCTCTGACAAATATTTTATAGCTTCTAAGTTATCTTGATACAGGGGTTTAAATAATTGCTGTCAAATGAGTAGGTGAGTGAGAGCTGAGAGTATAACGCTGCCAGTGGTAAATCCTTGAAAATTCTTCCTCTTGGCAGCAGCTGTGAGTCTGACATCAGGTCAGCCTTAACTTTAATATACTATATTGCCATGTAAAATAACACACACACTAAAGCAATAATGTGACTTTTACACTGTGCTACTGGTTGTGTTTCTTGTTAATTATCTTATGTTTGTTATTCTCAGCAATCTTTATGAAAATAAGAATTGCTGCTTTGGCCAAGTAGTTGTAGTAGAAATGTTTCCTGTTTTAGGATGTCTTTAAAACTTTATGCAGGGGATTAATGGATTAGACTTGGAGGGGAAAAATAGAAGTTTGCTCAGGGTGTTGAGGATGGAGCCAGGCCTGGGGTTATAAAAACCAGCTGGACTAGAGGCGTAAGATTGGCAGTAACTCTTGTGGTCACTCCCAGGAGCCACTACTGGTGACTAGTCAAGAATCTGTTTCTCTTTTTGCCTCCCCAGGCTGTGTTTTGCTACCAGCATTGGCCTAGCCAAGTTCTTAATGCCTGAACTCAAAATGCTTTCTCATTTTGTGTTGTTCTTATAAAGCCCAAAAGCCATTATTAGGTGGTTGCAGTAACTGACAAAGAAAGATAGATGTTGCCCTCTGCTGGTCTCCTTCTTCAGAAAGAGGCGGGGAATAATAAAAAGTCATGAGTCTTAGTGTTTAAAATAGAATGACTTTTTATTAAGGAAAGGATTTTGATGCACCTGTCTTCCCACCTTCAGACCTATGTTTTCATTACCTACAGTTATGTCAGTATGTAATTGTAATTGATATAGTAAGTACCACTGTCAGGAGAACAAAAACATCAGCTTCAATCTAACAGTCTTAACAGTAGGCACTAGTATGTTTTGAAGACCACAATTTTGACTTGATGTATTGTCTTATTAGTATTGGTTTTATATAAAAGTCAATTGTGCAAATGAACATAAAGCCTGAATCTGATTTCTATAGCAACTGTGCTCAACTGAAAAGTAAAAAGGTATCTTTACATTTCCTTTTCAAATTGCTAGTCCTTGTGGCCCACCAGGCTTTGAGGTTAATTCTAGCTGAGTAATCTGAAGCCTTCTTCCCATTTCTGAGGAATGAATTTTCTGGATTGTTAGGCTATGGGGCTAGTGGCAGGGGTGTGCTTAAATGGGGGAAGATAAGATGCTGATGCCACTGCACAGCAGCCTCTCCAGTGCATCACTGGCATCATGGGAAATGGCAGATCTTGGCAGGGGAGACAGTAAGTGAGAGCAGTGGAATGACTGTCTCATTGGTCCTTGTTTTGCAAGAATGGAGTCAGGAGCCTTATTCCTGTTATGGTCTGTATGGCAAAGAGGAGGCTGGGCATAAATATGTTGATGAGGTTTTGGGTTTGGGGTTGTTGTTTTTTTTTTTTTCTATTTTAGTCACCTCATGTAGAAACCAGAGGTCCCTTTGCGCTTGGTAGAAACCTTTCTGAAGGTTTCCTGGTAATAGCTTTCAATTAGTTTTGCTTCTTGAGGTGTAGTACAAAATCTTGGTGACAAGCTTGGTCCAGAAGATTTGAGCAGCCCTGAACAGGGACTTCTAGCACCTAAAACAACCTGGTAGATAGCAGGTAGTTTTAAAGCCTCAAGCCAGAGAAGCCTACTTTCAAGGTGAACAGTTACAGTGGCTAAAGAAAATTGAGCTTTTGGTGGTTGTCTCCCATCAGCCACAGTTTGGTTAGGCAAAGACAATGGGTGTTCTCTAATGGGTGTCTGCTGAAGACAACTGGGTTAACTGATATTTCTTGAGTTAGCCCATCATAGACCATTGGAATGTTCCATTATTAGATGACGCATGTGAACGTTCCTGTATTGGCTGTTTATTTCTCCCAGAACTTTGGAGTAGAAACCCTTCAGCTGATAGAGGATTATAGGCAGCTGGAAGATAGTTACCACTCTCCCAAACAGATATGTTGAAAGGAGGATGTGTATAACCTTACTGCTGTTAAAAAAAGCAGTTCTTCAGGATAAATGAGCCAGCAAATAAGCAGCTCTTGGGGGGACTCAAATTATGTTGTGTACCTACCTTTCATATTACAGTTGTATTTTAAGTAGTGAATATATTTGTTCGTTCTCTGCCATCCCCTGCTTGTGTTAGTGAGGTTGACTACAAGTGTATAGAAGTGCATGTGCCTTTCCCAATAAGATAGTTAAATAAGTTTTAGAAACTTATTTAAGCTAATAATTGCTTTTTTTGATATCTTGGTCCTGAAAAATATAATTTAGAATTTATCTATATGAAAATTCCTGTGTTTAACAGAAAATTGACTACAACAAAACAGAGTAACTTTGATGTGAAAGAAAATTATTAGAAAAATGGAAAATAGTATAGCTGGCTTCAGAGTTTAGCTGGATCTATATTCTGTTTCACCCCCTGTTGTGTCAATTTCCAAGTGATAATATCTTGTAAGCATCATATATATAAAAACCTTAGTGGCTTTGAACAGAAAGAAACAGATTAATAGCAGCAAATCCCCCACCAAAAATCCTTCTGGACGCAAGCCAGGTATAAGTGCTAGGGGACTACTTTTGTCATTCTTTGTTTTAAACTTCTGTGAACTTATTGTGAAGGAAATTGACTCTGATTTGTGTCCATAGTAAATGCTGTTTCAAAATGTGTTTAATTTTAACAGTATAGTTTATATTGCAACCAAACATAAGCATGTGAAACTTTTGTTTTCCTGTGTAGGTGATCTCTACGGTGCCATAGGCTCTCCAGTTAGACTGACTCGAACGGTTATTGTTGGGAAGCGCAAGGAGCTGGTGCAGCGCTTGCTCTATGTTCTAACGTACTTCATTCGGTGCTCTGAGCTGCAGGAAAATCAGCTGACATGGAGTGAGAAGGCTGGGGAAGGAGAGCAAGTGCTAAATGGGAGCAAGATCACAACTGCACTGGAAAAGGGAGAGGTAGAGGAGTCTGATTATGTGGTTGTCACTGTTAAAAATGAACCTGCTCTTGTGCCTCCAATCCTACCTCCAAAGAATGATGGAAGTAAGAGCAATGGTGTTGCAGAGTGGATACATGACCCGGAAAGCACTCATGCTGTCCCCACATCTTCAAAAGAAAAGAAAGAAGCATTAGGAAAGGCCAGTCAGAACTCTGAAGCTCCTGTTGACTGTCTCACTAGCAGTCTATGTAAAGGAGCAGCTGACAGTAGGAAAAGAACTGTCACTGATACAGGAATTGTATCCCACCTCTTTGAAGAGCCATCTAAATTGGAGGATTTAATGGATATAAAGAAGAACAAGAGCCAGAATGAGAGAAAAGTGGAAAAGCAGTTGTCTAGTAGGTCATCTGCCTTACCTTGTCCTGAAAGGTCTGGCCACAGGAGTTCACACCTAGAAAAGGTCACCTTTCATATTGGAAGTTCTGCATCACCAGAATCGGACTTAGAAACCCATAGAAGAGAAATGGAAGAAAATCTGAAAGCATTCAGAAAAAATCCAGAGGTGATACATTGTGCCTCAAGTTCCACAAATCTGATTGTGGATGCTTCCCAGAATCAAAAAGAAGGTTGTGAAGCTGCCTTTGTACCCTTCGGTAAACATGTTTGTTACGCAGAAATCCCACCTTGCGAGGGGAAGGAGACTACATTTAACCAACATATAGAAAGTAGAGGAATGACATTTAACCAACATATAGAAAGTAGAGGAACTGAAATTAATTTAGCAAACACAGTATCTAGTGAACCACTTTTGCCCACAGATAACATAGAAACTGTAAAATTGCCAAACCTGAAAGAAACTAGAACTTTATGCTCTGGCAATCTGGAGAACTATTCCCCTGGCTGTGTAGAAGTAGGTTCTGCTGTCAAACAGGATTCCCCTAAAGTAGGTGCTAAAGATGTCCCCTATGGGGACGCTGGAAGGAAAATCTCCTTCAGAGCTGAAGGGGATATTCCAAGGAATGAGAGTTCAGACAGTGCTCTTGGAGCCAGTGATGAAGAAGGTGATTGTTGTATCCCTGACGAAGTGCATCACAATAATGTCAGCAAAAGACTTGAAGAGTTTGCAGAAGTGGAACTTCCTTTACCAAGGTAAAAATTTTTTTAACTTAGAACTAAAGGCAGTCAAAAGCTGCTGCTGCTTTAGAGATGTTCTGGGTTTCTGGGGTCTTAAGTTCCTTGCAAACAAATCCGTAACAGATGGTGATGTAGTTAGGGTTTTTTGTAAACAGACTTGGCAAAAAGAAAGCCAAGATGGAGCAGGTTCAGGTAGTGAAGTTTTGTGACAAAGATCTTATTCAAATGCCTAATAAAAAGTGATCAAACTTTTTTTGTACAAATTGCCTGAAACATTTAATGTAGATGTGTAGACAGAGCATCTGATGATAAGCAAAACTTAAGCTTTGCTTAAACTGCTAACTTTAGATTTGACATATTTGACAAATCCAAGACAGATTTGAAGTAAATAAGGGCATCTTATTTGAAAACTTTGAGCTTTACAGATGCACATGGAGCTTGCTGATGCTTAAGGTAGTTAGCTAGAAAGAGCTTGCTTCTTGGGCTGAGTTGGAGGAAACTCAAATTTAGCAAATCTGTTAGCAGCAGAACAGGGAGCTCATACATACCATGGCCTCTAATACATGTAGACTTCCCTTTTCGTATAATCAAAGGAATCAATATATTGTTAAAGTTCAGCTTTTAAAATCCTTGTTTCAAAGAGCACCAGTAAATGATACTGTATTCCGAGTACAACTGTTGATTAATATTTGCAGTAGAAGCAGGGGTGATAAACCAAACTTGGCATTCATATAAAATCTGAGTGCAGTTTGTCAAGCAAGAATCTTACCCGCTTTGTATTTCTGTATTTCAGGTCAAATACAATCAGCAGTCAATGCGTGAAAAATTTTGGAAGATCGCTTCTAGGTGGTTACTGTCATACATATATACCTGATCTAGTGCTACATGGAATAAATAATGACGAAAAACTCAAGCAGTGTCTACTAGCAGACCTACTTCATGCAATGCATGTGAGTTAAAGTGCTGTTGTGAGCCATAGTTGTGATATTACTGAGATCTACGGAAGCAGGCCCTTTGAATAGGTTTCTCTTGACTTACCTGTTCTGAACAGCCACACTCTTCTTGAAAGATGCAAGCCCTTAATTCATTGTGTGCAAAGCCTATTCACACAAGAATCACATGTACTTTTCTTTATATTCTCATAAGACTTCTCTCCAAAGATAAACACAAGGAAAATTGTTTGCAACTTCAAGTTACAAACAAGGAGGGGGGGGAAAATCACAAACTTTGTCTCTTTTCAGTCACAATAGCAGACAAAATTATCTATATTTCATATGCAAGTTGAAGCATCTTATTTTGCCACTTAGTGGCATGTGTTGCAAGGGAGACGAAGTCTTGTGGAGCCCTGTATTACGCTAGATTGTAGCAGAAATGACTGACTACAGAAAGTAATTCTCTATAGGTAAGAACTTTGCCGTGTTCTTACTCTAATTTAGGTATACTCCTAAATCATGTAATTAGTTTATAGCTAATCTTTCACTACAGTAACTGTGACCTTAGTAAACAATTTTAAACATTTATCTAGTAATTGTCAACAGCTTCTGTCTAGAGCAATTAAGAATCGTCCTGCTGGAATGAGTTCATGTACTATCCAAAACAGTGATGTGTGTTTATGTAACTTCTTTAAACACCATCAGATCAGTCTAATATTATACTGTCTCTTCATACATACTCTGCCTTGATAGTGCATACTGAAATCCTTTACATCTCTGAAAAATTAAATATACATTCACCATCACTGGATCAGTATAATTATTACTCTTTTCATTTTGGAAGAAACTTACATTATCAGGGAAGATGGAACACTTGAACAAAATAATATTGGAGTGGTGCTTTTTTTTCTTTTTAAGCATTACTTAAGCAAAATGAAATGTCTTGGTCAAATTGGCAGTTGCAACTTAACTGACCCAAATGTTGCTGAATGTAAGCTCTGTCACTGAATTTGGTATTTCCTGTCATTTTTGAGATGCCTTTGGTTTTCTATTGGACAAAAATATTCACTGGATCACTTTCTTACTGCCTCAGTGTGAATAAAAGTGGAACCTCAAACTAAGTTGTGGAAATGTATATGAAAGTGTCATGTAATGCTTGTATTTTGTATCTCTTGCAGCACCCAGTGCTAGATGAGCCCATAGCAGAAGCTGTCTGCATTATTGCAGACACAGATAAATGGAACGTACAAGTAGCTACAAGCCAGAAGAAGATGATGGACAATATGAAGTTAGGCAAGGATGTTTTGGTTTCGAGTCAAGTATCCAGTTTATTGCAGTCTATTTTACAGCTTTACAAACTCAACGTCCCAGCTGACTTTGTAAGTATTTCTTTACTGAAGACTGAATCTAATGAAAATTGCTTAGCTTAGGTAGCAAATGCAGGGTCTTGTATGCTGTGTTGTGATACCAATGAACTAATGCCTGAAATAATGCAGAGTTGGTACAACATATTTAAAAGAATGCATGCTACGGTCCAGGAACATGTACTTTTTTATCTGTAATCTATATCTAATAGATCAGATAAAAATTGACTACTCCAAAATACACATGCCAAAACTCAAGTTGTTTACCCAAGCCTGTTTCTAGCATACAACTTCCTATTTTTGGGCTTTCTATCCAACCCCATGCAGTAGATGCTGCTTCTCTCTCCTCAAGTAATTGTACCTCTGTGTGTTTACTTGACCCTTCTGTTTTATGCATATTTTAGCCAACCCTGTCAGCAAGCACTCTGTCTGGCCGATGTCTCTGTAGGATTGCTGGGAGGAGACTGAAACCTGAAAACACCTTGGGGAGGGGGGATTGCAGCAGGGGGGGTGTTACTTTGACATATTGCATACTCCCTATCCCACAGCATCCTTTTCTGTCCTCACTGGGAGCAGAGTTCATCAGAGCAAATCAGTAATGCTGGTTTTGCTGATTACAACAAAATTACCCACAAGTCTGACGGTAGTAATTATAATACAGTTTTTAATGTACGACTGTAGGTGAGGCAAGATGGGATGTTTTCAGTAATTGCCCCTTCTTCAGTTAACAGATTTGGTTTGTCCTTCAGCAGATAGCCTTGAGAAACTTTGTAGGAAGCCTGTCTAATGACTGTGCTAGCAGATGGAAGAGGAAGACAGAGCTCAACACTAACAGATGTAAATATTATTAGTTGGCACTGTTTTGGATAAAATTAGTGGTATTGATTATGCTAAATCCTGGAAGTCAAGTGCTAGGCAAAATATGTGGGTACACTGTCAATGTTGTCTCTGGATTCTTTTGAGCATTGAAAAATATGCAACTTTGGTTAAAATTCTGTCCTAACGCTTGCACAGTAACACCTTAAATTCTGGGGGTTTTAAACTGGATAGTTGATTCTGCAACCAAAGGGTTCTTTCCAATGTTGCCTTGGGGTTTGTGTATGCAACTTCTGTTTGCTTTGTGTGGTGTGGGAATGGTTTGGAGGTGGACTACTTTTCAGATTTTTTTAATTTCCTTTTTCTTACAAAAAGGAACAGGGAAGTGACAGTGCTAGTAGCTTGTAAACTTTCTATAATCCGTGTTAGAGACAGTTTGATCCTTCTGTTGGTGGGTTTTACAGCTCTCTTGCAGCTCTACAGAGCCATTGGTGCATAGAAGTTAAGCGTTCCACTAAACTCTAGGGGGAGAAGTGTGACTCTTTTATTGTAGTGATTCTATTGATTTAAACTTTGGCAAAAACATATGTACTAGTATTGAGCAGAGATGAGCATAATGCGGTATGTTTGAAGCTTCCTTTAGGAGAGTAGGTTTCTTGACATGCAGTTACTATTCAGATGAAAAAGTTGTTTGTTTTTTTGTGGCACAACAAAAAACAAAATCCAACTTGAGACCAAATGAGGAGCAAGTGGTGATATCTTTGTTTTGGCACTTCAGCTGGTAACCATACTGCAGAGCTTTGCAGTATGCCAGGTGAGAGGGAAGTGATGATAGCAACTGCAGCATGTCAGCAATATGTCAAAAGTTTTACCTGCGCCATTAAACTCTTTTTAAGCTACTTTTCTATTTTTAGAAGTGACTTGACATCTATTTTTTTTTCATTTAGTTAATGAGAAGCTGCAGAGGAAGCTAACATTAAAAAAAAAAAAAACCTTCTGTACCTCGCTAAATGTGGACATTTTGGAAAAAAATGGATTTGTGCACCAAGCTTATGGGGAAAAATATATTTTCATTCTGGCGTTCAGGAGGAGCAGATAATCTTATGTAAAGAATCCCTTTTAGAATAATGTGGGATTCTTCCTTACTTGCTCCCTCACAACTTAAAATAATAAAAATCCATCAACCTTTGATACGAGTACTGGAATTGAAATATATTGAACTGCTACTTTGTGAATCAGCTGCATGCTCCCCTGAACCACTGAGGATGTGCTTATAGGCTTTTTGCATGAGGGTTACCTGTAGTGGAAAAGATAAGTGTTTCCCTTTTAGTTAGAATCAGAAGTGTTATGATTATAATGACTTGAGTGAAAGCTTTCTTGAAGCAAATGTATCAAACTACACTCAAAAAGCTTTTGCCTTTCGTCAACTGGTGGTAGTGATCTTATTCTACTACTATGTAGCATGCTTTTAAAAATCTTCATCTTACTCCAGACCATCAGAAAAATACACAGTAGGCTACCTACAAGCATGAGTCTTTTTTGCTCATTATTTTTTAATTAGCAAAACTGGTTTCACAGGATCTCATTTCTAATAGTCATAGCTTTTGTTCAACTTGAAAAGTACATTGGACAATGGCCTGAAGCAATTTGCTGCTACTGTTTCTAGTTGCTGTCTACGCCTGCCGGATGGTTATGCACTTGATAATGTGAGGTTCTGCGTGTGCTTCCTGCTTTCATCTCCTGGAGTCTGGAGAGCTGAACTAATTTAACTTTTTTGAAGTGGTCATCCCTGTGGAAAGAAGGAATATTGAATTGAGTGTACCTTTTGTCCTAGAACAAAATACCTGATAAGACATCCTACCTACTCACCTTGTGAAGACATCCTATCTACTGACCTTGTCTTACCAAAAAGCCCCCTCTCTCTCTTTGAAGCTAAGGTTCATCTGCTCTCCTGCAGTTGGTGTATGAGAAATTACCGTGTGTTACATGACTGTATTTAAAAATAATATGCATTTCTAGCATGCTACTGCTGAAGGAAAAAGGGGAGTTATTAATTTGGTATTTCACTTTGAACCTTGCAACCTTGGTGCAAACAGCATCAAAAGTTTAAGCAATTTTAAACTAGAAACTAGAAGTACCTAGGACTAATAAAAACAAATATCTAAAAATGATATGTAACCTAGCTTCTGCAGTAAAGTAGTGAGCAAAAGAGCTATAATTTTATTATGAATAAGATAATTGTCTTCTGCTTGTTGCGTGTTAGTTTCTTGAATGGCAGATCCTTTGAGCTAAAGTACTAATTCTAGTAACTGTTGTCTAAACTGAGTCTTTCAGAAAAAAAAGCACTGACTTAAAACAAAGACGTATTGATCCAAGTGTTCTGATATGATTCTTATTAAGATGTCTTGAATGTCTTTGAACCCGGTTAAAACTATTTAAGTCAGCTGAAACACTGTGGCTGACTTGGGTAGAAAATGGATGTGCAGTTTGTGCAACGAACTTGCTGCCCGAGAAATCTGGAATGCCCCAGCTCTCTGAAGGGATTCCCCTTTGAGGGGGTAGTGTAACTTTATTGTTGCTAGCACAGCTGTAACAAAACTAATTGTCTCTCTTGGATTTTGGAGTGGAGATTTAGTTTGAAAGATGTTCTAGCTAAGACAGAAGCTAAAATGATATGCTTACATTTCTGTAAAATTTTCATGCAGTTGCTAAAGCCACTCTGAGGTTTTTGGTCTGTGTTTACAGTGCATAATGCATCTTGAGGATAGACTACAGGAGATGTATCTCAAAAGCAAAATGCTTTCGGAATATCTGCGAGGACATACAAGAGTGCATGTAAAAGAACTAGGAATTGTATTGGGGTGAGTATTGCAAGTATCAGTCTTTACCAATGGCAAAACTTGGGGCAGTTATTTTCCTTTTCAGTTTCTGAATGTTGACATCTTGTTCCCATGAGGACGTGCTTCTTATTTCATATTTAGCACTCTCCTCTTTCACGTGCCTAATAAAGTGTAAAATTGGGTTCTATACTGAGCCATTTGTAAATTGGGAGGAGACACATTTCTATAACAAGAACAAATTACTTGTAATTCTCACATCTTCAGATGGGAGATACTTTGGACTTTGGTCATTAGGAGGTTATCCACACGTTCATGCACACTCTTTCTAGCTCAATCTCCTTCATGAAAACTTCATCCCAACAAACACTTGAGAATTTTTGGAAGGTTAGGTGGTGCAGTTGTATCTTGAGGGAAGAGGGGTTATCGAAAAGCAGGTGTAGGAAAATTGACAGGTGTCCTGTTTGGCAGCTGTCTTCTAATAATAGTAATTGATTGGCACACAACAATTAGGGGTACGCCTGCTGACAGTAGAAGAGGGGGAAGTGGGAACAAGTGAATACCCAGTCCCAAGAAGACAGGTTTTAGCACTGTAGGTAAATCTTGAGCAATCTGGATAACAATAAGTTAAGATTTCATATTGGGAAATGTAGCTGTAAATAGCGAAACTCTGAAATAAGCATTTTTCTCACTGTATATATATAAAAATATATATACATACAGATATATACATATGTCCTGGTCTCTCAGTAGCTTTACATTTCAAAATGGTTGGAAACTGACCATTGCATTTGAGAGACATTCCTGGTACTGTTATGCATTATAACTAATAATTCCAGCTTTTGGTCATTTTTTGTAAGAAAGTATACTATATGGTGAACTGAGTTATATTAAAAGCATGAAATGCACAGTCTTCCATAAACTGATGTTTAATACTTTCTGAAAGTGGGCTTATGGTGCCTACTGACTGGTAAAACTACAAGTTTAGCAAAGAAATAAAAGTTTTTATTTTAACCACAAAAGATTCTATACCACAAAATGTAATGCTGCTATCTTTTGACTTAAATGGTAGCATATTTCTTGGGTTTAAATGTTATTACCTACATTTACTGGTATGTTATGAGTAATGGCAATAAATAATAATTAAACAATGAACTCAGTTATAGCAAGACATGTCCAGTTTCTTTAAAGTGGATGAAAAATAACGTCTTTTGTGAAGGTGACTGTATTTTAAAGCCTATCTCTCTCTTTTTTTTTAATTTCTAGGATTGAATCCAATGACTTGCCTTTGTTGGCTGCTATAGCAAGTACTCATTCCCCGTATGTTGCTCAAATACTCTTATAAATTATGATCTCAGGATAGTCATTCCCTTAAAGTAAAATAAAGAAAATGGGAATGTTGAATGAAGAACAGAGGTGCCAAGCAATGGTAAAGGGGAACACTGAGAAAAGCAGGTGATGACTGTACATTCTACCACCTTTTGATTCCAGTTCCAACCGGATGTTTTATCGGAGGACTTCAGTTTACATAGCGTAAAAGGCATTCAGGTTTTTATTACAATCTCACTTCTGACTTAAATCAAGAAAGTGACTGTATCTGTGCATTTTATTTTTATTCAAAGGACAAAAGCTAACACTATGTGGCAGACCAGGAGCTGCCATCCACAACGCTGCTCAAAACCATGAAGTAACAGTTAAAAGAACAAGTGGGTTAGAGTGAATTTTGTAATACTATGCTTGTGAGTGTGGTGTATGTTTCTTTGCTGGGGGGGAGGAGGAGCTGTAAACTATGTATATAGCATTCCTATACACAAGTGTATTAGGTGGGACATGACTTTCTCCTAGAGCATACGCATGACTTTGTGTAGTAGAAGTGATGGGCTCAGAACAAGGAACCTGGATTCAGCAGCCAAATGTTATGTGGGAATGGAGGTGGACGTGAAGTTATGTGACTTTTCCCTTTAAGGACAAGAGGTTAAGAAAGCTGTGGCTGCTTCTGTTTCAATGAGGAGGCATTCAAATGAGCCCTTACCTAGAAATGGAATGGACTTCCAAAATAGGGATTTTATGGGAAAGCCTTATGGAATTTCTGCTACAAGTTTACATTTGTTGCTGATGCAACTTCAATAACTCTTTTGAGTTTCTCTGTGACTGTAGTCCTGGGAACTAAACCTGTGTTCTTGGTGTCATCAAGTATTACAATCTCCGAGGAGTATGAATTTGACAAACTTGTGTATGATACCAGTGCTGTTAGCGCGTGTCTGTGCACACGTACACCAGGCAATTGGCACAAACTGAAGACAATCTTTTTAGGGAAATAACAGACAACAAACAACACCCCACCAAACTTCTAGTGAAAAGTAGTGATTTTGGTTTTTTTTTTCAGCTACTAGTTGTCACTCTAGGAATAAAAGAGCATTGTTTAAAGTAAAATGAAACGTAGGGGACAAACCCCAATATTTGATATTACTATGAATGTTTGCAATTACCCTTTTTGATTCTACAGAAATCTCAAACTATCATCTGGGTGCCTTTCCTTAACAGGTTAACTACTCTGAGACCAGAAACTACTTCTCTATTAGTTGATACTGGCCTTCTGTGTTTCTAGAAAGCGAAATAAAATTTTGTATTTTACTGTTTTCATGTGGTTGATAACACGAATGTAAAAAAAAAATAATTATTTTGCATAAAGCACTGTTAAGCTGGATATGAAACTATGGACCAGACTGAGGAGAGAACAAAGGATCAAAACAAACATTCTTAAAGAAACAGAAAGCTCAATGTTGGACCGTTCTGTTTGTGAGCCAGCGTGAATGAAGTGTCTGAAATTGTCAGCTCGCAGGCAAACTGCGAGCAACACAATTGCTTGGGAATACTGAATTCTATTAAGAAACTCCGGGTCACCGAGTTCTCCTCGTTGGCGATTACAGATTTTTAACACTGAAGGGACACACTTTTATTAAAGTGTTTTTATTTCCTACTACCTTGATGTTTGGACTTTTCTACAGTAAACTTTCAATGATTTGAAATAATGAAATGTGCATATTGTGAGTTGTTTAAATGTGATGGGGGTCTTGGTTAACCTTGTGTTGCTTTTTGAGGGAAATAGGTAGACTGACTTACTGTGAAGAGAGGTTGTTTCCAAGTGGAAGGATACTTAATATTCTGAAACAATGCTTCTAAAGCTATTCCCTATACGCTGCGTTTCTGACCTGACATTCCAGATATTTCTTTTATCACGTTTTCATACTTGTCCCTAGTATTCTGCCTAAAAAAGCTAAAATCTTTCAATAGTTCAGGTTTTCTCCTACTGCTTTATAGTTAAGCAAACTTCTCATATCTTTGGTATGTGAATCCTTCTATCTGTTGGAAAGTCAACTTACCTCTGCGTGTAGCTGTTAGCAGATACCACTCTCTATTCCACAAGGTTAAGATAAAGCAAGAACCATAGAGCAAGTCACATATTCCTAAACTACCCGTGATGGAGAATGTGTGTGCGCGCATGTGTAAGACTATGAAACTGCTTCCCTGAGTGTATATAGAAATCCTCATGTACTTTATCTATTTCATGTCACTCTTAAATAGTAGCTGAGTTCATTAAAAGTCAATTCCAGTTCTCTTAAAGTATTAGTTGGGTTCTTACCTGAACAGACTCTGACAATTCTTCAAAGAGATATGTGCTAACACAGAAATATGTGCTTTTGTTGTCATAGAGTATACTAAGGAGGTCAAAGGTCAGCCAACATTCAGTGATTTCAAGGCTGATACCATGATCAGTAACACCTGATCTTACTACATCAACTATTTAAGGAAAATTCTTTTTAAAATCTGCCTTGTGGCAAGACATCGAATTAACGTAGGTGTGGCATGTGAGCCCATGGTCAAAAGCACTTGGATTTTCTTCAGCCCAGGCTAAAACTTAATAGTTTTTGCTGCTTTCTCTAACATTTTGCTGCTCTTCAGAAATCACATGATGAACTATCTTGTTCTCACAATTTTAGTTTTGGGGGAAAGAAAATCCAAAATTCAAGCTGTTTGTTACCTTTAAAAGGCTTTAGTCTAAATAAAGTTAAATACATATTTTTCCCCTCTACCAAATGTACTACCTCAGTTGACAAGATTCCACCTTCTAGGGCTTTTTCTGACTCGAAGTCTTTAACTTGTTTTTGGTAGCATCTTGCTGTTTATGTAAATTAGTGTGGCATGACAGGGCAGTAAGTATTTACAGATGTGTTGTTAGACATCTTTAGGGCATGTTTCTGTTTTTATTTTAATAGGATGAAAAGTGATATGAATGTACAGATGTGTTTAAAATTGATAATGTAGCTAAATTTTCAAATATTCCAAAGTTGTTTTTATCAGTATTATGTAGTTTTTGTAAACTTAATACATACTTTCTTGGTTAAGTGGGAGTGCACAGTCTTTCCAAAATCCCACATAAATGCAGTTTACACAGTGCAATTTAAAGAATGTATGCTTTTTTTCAGGCAAGACTAAACCTTCATACACAGAGGGGAGGAATGAACTGCTAAATTGTAGTACTTAATCGAAATGAATTCTTTAACCCCAAATCATACCAAGATCTAAACATGTTAAGTAGGTACTCTCTGAACTAACATGTACAACTTTCTTCTGCCGAAAAGAAATGAATAGATACTGATTCTGTAATTCTCATTTCTAATGGCATCCTCCAGAGTTACAGATTGATCTTCCCCACCCCCTACTGTATGCATCTTTACTCTTAAAGTCAAAAACCCTTTTCAGACACACCAAACTCTTGTAGATAAAGTTTACACAAAATGATCACTTACCCCTCAAGTATAACTTCTCCTTCAGTTAAAAGGACCCAAATCAAAATCAAGTCTGAACTGCTGAATATACTCTAGACGCTTTTTTTTTTTTTTTTTTTTTGAGGTCAAGTGGGCTAATTTGACATTCATAGCAGGTTTTCCATAGTAGAAAAAAATGTGTGTTGCTATTGCATGTTTGGAGAGCATAGACTTTTTTAGGAATGACTGAATACCGATGTCAAACTACATGGTTTTCTTTTTTTTTCCTTATAGCTGTTTATGTATGCTATCATTTTGGTCTATTCCTTTGCGGCATTTGGTGCAATAAACTTTCTGAAATGAACATAAGCAGTATTTTGTATCTTCCTTTTTAACACTTAATTTGAAATAACTGTTCATGTAGTTGTAGCTGAGATCTAATAGTGTGTGGACATCTGATAAGTAAATGTTGTAGGAAATGTCTAACAAAAAGGCTTCACAAAATTTGGAACCTGATTGTACACTATTAGCATCTTGGGAAGACTTCTCTTATATGTAAACAAGACCTCTTATAGTGTGAAAATTAACTGTAAAAAATAATGGGAAGTGAAATGCTGTCCTTTGGAGTAGGTCCTACCGAGGTTCCACACACCTGTGTGGCTGGCTCTTAGCTCAAATGCATATGAAAAGAGCTATCTGAAAAATGTGTCACTTACATAATTCATCCAATTTTTAAAATTGCTCAAACAGGAATGAGTGACACATTGTGTCTACTAGCTTATGAGTTGGTTGATGGACTTGACATGAATTGATTTAAAATAAAGAGGTCTTCAATTTGTTTCAAATTCTCCATAACCTGAATTTCTGTTTAGTGTTTTGCAGCTTATCGGAAATGATTTTACAAAATTATTACAAAATGAAAATGGAGAAGAGATGATCAACTGTAATTATGCTGAACATCTTTGAGCAGGTCTGAGGTATCGTCTGACTTGTAAGGTGTAAGCACTTCTTGTCTGTGGACTGAAATGTTTGAGATTTGCTTGTTGGTCAGGCTAACAAGGATTGGAAATGAAATCAAATCCCAGGAACTCTGGCATCAAGGACTTTTCATAGTGCTCCGAATACAGCTTCTGGCTTTCTGGTCTGGCTGCAGTAATTATCAGCTCTGGAGCATTTGGAAATAAGTCTACTTGTTTGCTCATGCTCAAGGTGTTAAATGTGTGTGTGCACACACTTGAAATAAGGAGAAATGCCTGTTGTATTGTCTTCTGTGACTCCTGCGTAATCTGTTCTTCTGTTACTACTCTTGCACAAATGGTGACCTGTTGCAGAGGTTAACCAGACTTGGTGTTAAGGAGAATGAAAGCTTTTTAGTCTGAAAAGTACAGAAATGATGCTGCTGTGGTGAGCTGTAACCTCACTCCAGCTCTCTTGCCAAGTTGTGTAGCTGCCTCCTCTCTGAGAAGGCTTGAGCCCTTTACCCTGTCTGGTCTTTCCTCCTCTTGTGCTAGCTGCATCTGCAAGTTCCTTATGCTGTGGCTTTCTCTGGTCCTCATTGACTCACTCATAGTCAGGAGCAGCATGTTTGCAGAAAAAAAGCTGCTGATCGTTGTCTGCTGGGTTAACAAGTTGAATTTGGCTCCATTAAGGGCTAGTGTAAGGGCAAAGGAAGAGATGGAACCCCTCAGCTAGGAGCAAGAGAGAAAAGAAGGGAGATTGCTCCAGCTCCTGATGTCTTAGATACTTGTGGGCCATTGGGCTGGCTCAGGGGTTTGTGTGGGGCAGCAACCTGGGCTTCTACCCAGGCTTTGTAACACTCCATGAAGCTCCTCTGCTCTGACTTCACTACTTCAAAAAAAAAAAAAAAAAAGAATTTGTGGGGCTGGAAAAGCAAAACTTGGAACAAACTAAAAACTAATTAAATGTGGGTTGAGTTTTCCAAAAATAAAAAAAAAAAAAAAAAAAAGAATTTGTGGTGTTGGTCATATCAACTGCTTTAACTTTTTTGTAAAGGACACTTAGCCAATTTCTTTCAGAATTCATGTGATGAGACTGTGGCAGGTTAGCAAGAGGCTGATGCACAGGCTGACTGGTAGAAAATGGGAAAGCACTGGGAAAGGGTGGAGACCTGTATTAATAAATACTTAAGTGGTATGGCTGAGAGGGCTGCCAAGGAGCTTTTAGAACTGACAGCTGCAAAAGAGAAAATAGAATCTAGGTTTGAACACCTCTTGAACTCTGCAGTCGAATTCCATGATTGATTCAAAAGATGTGACTTGAAATAATACAAGTATTAGTGATGAACAATTGCTTTCACCCTTTTTCCTCTTCAATGAATGGCAAGGAAAATCACAGAAATGGTGAAGACCTATTCTCCTCGTGTAACAAAGAGTTCAAGGCCACAGCAGGCATGAGTAAACATGAACTGTATCACAAAGTAGTGAAGTCTTGTGTCAAAATTCTTCCAGTCTCTTTCCTTCTGTTAGTCATCCATGCACCATGTTCTTTGGGTTTCTGTACATGTACAGCGAAGAAGGCGTGACTGAAAATAAGAAACAGGATTTTGGACATAAAGGGCACGCAGCTGAGTGACAAACCATGAGACTGTGACCTGTAAGACTTCCGATCCCATGTGAAATTAGCTTAAGTGGCCACATGCTAGTAATCCACATGCTGGAAAATGACTCATAATAGTTGCAGTCGGTTGTCTGTCTGGCACTATCCCAAAGCTAAAACAGTTTAAGCAGTACAAGTAGAGTAGCATCTTGTCTTGAAATCCCAAAGGTCAACACCAGGCCGTAGGGCTTAGGAGTGACAGTCAAGCACTTAAAAATAATCTCATAAACTGGATTTCTTCCGTTTGGAGCTACGAGACAGATTCCTCTGTGATCTGACAAAACGGTGTTTGAGAGAGGGCAGGCTCCTCTGAGGAAGGAGTTTGGCACCAAGGAAGAGAGCTCCTGCTCCTACAGGCAGAGGAACGTTGGTGGATGTGGAAATACAAATTGATCCTTAGGTCTTCCCAGGGAGTGGTGGTGCTGTCTGGTAAGAGCGCTGTGGGGCCAAGGGCTGGCATGTTTGGCTCACAAAAATGTTTTCCCTTCTATTGGATTGAATTCTAGTCCTGTATAGAACAAATTTGTTTCAAAGTGGATCTTTACCATTTTAACTGTTTCACTACCTCATCTCTTTTTCACTGGGGCAAAACAAGCCTGGAGAATTTTCCCTTTTTTCTGCTTGTTACTGTCACATAAATGTTTTCATTTTTCATTTTCTACAGTACTGTTTCACCTTATTTTTTTCTTGTTAAGATCTGCATAGGCACTATTAGCCTTAAGATGGACAAGTCTCCTAAAATCAGTTCACTTTAGATTTAAAAAATATAGAGATTTTGAACTGAGCATTTTTTGTTAACTATTGACAATTCCCTAGAACGTGCAACTTCTTTGGCCTTGAAATGCAGCCATGCCATGAACAATGTGAAATTAAAAATCACATTACTAAACCCTCAGCTCCACCAGCCTTCTGTAGGGGATTGGCTCATGTAAGGGCACTGCAGTCTCAGTGGAACGCCTTTAATTCAGGTTTGTTTCTCCCGGAGGAAATAGCTTACCTGTTGATTTGGGAAGCACAGGTGCCTGGGATGCCCGAGCCGTTGCGGCCTGTTTGCTGTGTGGCTGGACGCAGCCTTCACAGCTGCCCGAGCCCCAGGCCAGCCTGGCCCTCACGTTGTGGCCTTGTTGGTCAAGAATAAAGGGAGCGGGCTGCCTGGTGGGAAGACAAAACAAAATGGAGTTAGCACTGAGGGAGAGCTAACTTTATTCCTTTGCCCCGCTGTAACTGCACTTCTGGTGGTCTCCTGGCAGGGTCTGATGTTCCTAAGGGGAAAGGGTGACTGAACCCAAAGGCTTGTTGAGGGGGATCACGTCTACCTGATGCGATTCCCAACGTGAACGACCAACTGACCTATGTCAGCACAGTACCAATAGGGACATAAACACCAATATTTCAAGTGAGTTTGTCAGTCCTCTGGTATCTAAACCATTTGTGTTAGACCTGGCTATGGCAACACCCCGAAGGTAGCAGCTGCCTCTGGTTTTCCATGTGCCATTCTCTTCCCACAAGAATGCAGTAGCCTCTCCTGTTGCTCAGCAGTGGGTAAACACCAAAAGCAAAAGATGCAAAGCCCATTTGTAATGTTGCTAAATAAATTCTGAGTGTCGTAGGTGATTTGTTGGCTAGTGGGAGTGGTTGGAGGAGTAGTTGAGCATTATTATATGCTTGAATTACAGAAGCTCTGAAGAAGACCTGGTGGTTTCCCAGATGTGAGTGCCTATGCTCTTGATAGACAAGGAAGTTGGTAACTCAAGAATGATGTTTTCATCTTCAAAAGGCTCCTGTCCTGAGCCTTGTGATGTTTAAACTACAGTGCTGCTAAGGACCTAATCTGACTAGTTGATCCCTGGGATGATACTAAATTTTACAGGAAAGCTAACTTGCTTCCTCCACCCTTTGCTTCTTTTTAAATTAGTATTCTCTGCTTTTCTTCTAAATATATAAAGCTTTTTCTGCATGTCTATTTTTGTGACTAGCAACTGCTCTGCCAGCCCTGGAGAAAGCTGGTATGGACTTTGCAATTTGTTCTGAGGAGATTTCAAACTTTGGTCTGGTTGGAGAGCTGAGACCTGGCTGGCTCCATCCTGGGAGGCAAAGTGCTTGGAGTAGGGGTCCCTAGAAATCTCTGTCCCTAGGAACCGAAGAAGCAAACTGAACCTGCAGACCATCTCACTGCAGGTTGCTGAGTATCGCTAAGTGTCAGTCTTTCCCCAACAAAAGGGGACTACTCTAAAAAGCACCTAACTACCATTTTGCACACAGATGAATGCATTCTGGGGTGAAGTCTCTGGCAACATCAGTCTACACTTTGCATTGTCACGCTTCCAATAGTTTGATGATGGTTGGCTGCCAGCGTGCACACCACTGCCCTTTTTCTCAGAGCTGTGGTGCTGAGCTGGGTTGTGCTGTCATTGAGGTAGAAACATGATGGTGAACATCACAGTGTGGAGGACTTGCTCGAGTTAAATGCAGTTGTATGTGCTCTGCCGATGATGTATAGCATGGAGCATCCTGATAGCACGGCTTGGCAGTGCAGCACCATGCAGCAATGCTGAGATCATCTCTGAATTCACTGAACCTGTCTCTAGTCACTCTGTAATTTGTCTTGATCTCAGTCCCATGCTGAGTTAACCGCACTGATTAACCATCCCTAATTCTTGATTAAGCTTGTCTGGTGGTAGGTCAGGAATTTTCGCCCCGTGTCTGTGGCTTGGTATAATAGCAGCTCCTGTTTGTTTTCTCAGCATTCTGGTAATTATCAGCATTCATTACAGAAGAATGGGGCAATTGGCCAAAGGTATGCAGGGAGGCTGCAGCAAAGGTTAGTACCTGATATTCTGAGTCCTAAAATAATGCCTTCATCATACTGGCCAAGCTGGGGTGGAGTGGGGGGTTACATACATCTCTCTTTTCCCTTCCTGGCAATTGCTTTAAAGAGTCAGAGACATAGTATCTGGCACACAGATACCTGTCTTTTGGGAAAGAAAAAAGAGAAAAAGAGTTCTCCTTCTTATATACTGCCTCAGAAGCTTATTTTGTACAATTACAATTGTGCCTATAAGGATAATTTGGCTGAAAGTATCTAGTACATGGATGCTGCCAAAGAAATGTATTTTGGTTTTCCAAACACCTGCTTCTTTGCTCTTATGCATCTTTATTTTTTGCTTGGGATGCATGAATGATATTGGGAGAAGTAACTCATGACAAGCTGCTGAGCAACACTTAGTGAGAAATAGCAAGAGTCAGTAACCACTCAAGAAAAGTGCTAGTTTTCAGAAAAATAACAGCAGAATTGAAAGATCAAACTTGTCTTTGAGTGAGTTTCTTGTTTGAGGCAGTGGGAAGGTGTTACAGGCAAGCATGTGGAGTGTACAAGATGTTAACTTACTGCTTCACAGAAACAGCTATGCGCTAGCTTTTACACATTGGCGGGCAGGTATCTGTAATGAATGTTCTGCTGTGGCAAGGCAGCATCTTTATGGCTCTCTATTTTATGGCTCTCTATTTTAATACAGAAAACAGTGATATAATGCAGTTTTGCTCTGAAGCTCGCATGCAAGCTGAAATACTATAACCAGTGTTATGGCTTTAAACTATGTACAAGGATAGGGGTAGGAGGAAATATAAGAAGAATGAGCAAAAAAGTAAAATTATGGGTTATAAATGCCACTTGACTCTGTACCAAGTGTCTGTTATAAGTTCCTGATTCAGTCTTGGTACTGCTTATTTTAATCCATGTGGTGGGAATCAGGAGATGAAAAGCAACCATGACCAGGCAAGATGTGACTGTCATTCTGTAAGGGGATAAATCGCCATGGCAATTGTGGCTGTTGTTGGTGGGGAGCTGGCTGATTTTGGCCAGCTGCTGGGTAGCAGGAGATGGTGGGTCCCTGTGGGGATAAGGTGCTCTTGGATAATTAGACAAATATACAAACTGTGTCTTGAAATAAGGGATATTAAATTATTCTGCTGCCTGAGATTAAGTAGTGGCTCTTAATGAGTGGTTGAGAGGCACCGATGGTTTCTGGACAGCAAATGCCAAACCCAGTTGGAGCCTGAGTTTTTCCCACATGCCAAGGGGAAGAAATGCAAGGTTTGAAAGCAAAGGAAAGAGAAGGCTAGGTGCCTGCCATGGAAAAGAATACTCTTTATAGAATCATAGAACAGTTTGGGTTGGACGGGACCTATAAAGGTCATCTAGTCCAACCCCCCTGCAGTAAGCAGGGATGTCTTCAACCAGATCAGGTTGCTCAGAGGCCCATCCAACTAATTAGCACGTTATTTTGATCTTTGTGCTCATGGGATGAGGTTGGGTCTCTGAGCTCACCGCCCGAGCGTGCGGGTGCTATTGCCAGCGGAAGGGAAGCAGCTGCAGCAGGTGAAGGGGACAACAGGGCTGTCCCTTTCAGCCTGGTCCACTTGGAACAGTGGTGAGCTTCTCTACTAGTCAATCTACTGCTGGTAACTTGTGTTTGCTGGTGGAAATCTACCCTTCTCTTCCTGCTTGCAGTAGGGGTCAGATGAGAGCTGCTATTGATGTCTTTAGAATCCATAGGCAGGTGTTGAGGATGAGAGGGAGAAGCAGTGTTGCCCCTTTCCAGCATCGCCTGCCTTTTACTTCAGCTCAGCTGTAACACGAAAACTGCACCCTGAAGGACTGGTGAAGTAACAGAGCTACAGCTGGCTGTAATACTGAAACGTGTGGTGTGTGGGACTGGTGCCAATTCAATTCTCCTTGTCCCCAGCTGCAGTTAGTGTAAAAGCTGGTTTCAGATTACTTGCCTGGCTCTAGATTGGCATCAGTTTTGTGGACTTATTACCCTCCATGGTATGTCATATCAGACCTGATTGTTATTCCACCGGAGACTGTCTAAGGTAACCAATTGAAATATGCCTGAATTGTTCCCTTCCTCTCCACTAAAGCCCCCTGGTCAGGGTAGCTGTTGTTATTTCTGACCTTAATAACACTCTAACAAGAGGAGTAACTCCTGGAAACGTGCAGAATATATTCATTCTGTTTCCAGTTTTTGACTCTGCTTCCAGTTTGTGACTCTGCTTCCTGACTGTTACAGAGCATCGCAGGGATGTGGGGCTGGTGGTGGGCAGGAGTGGGACCCAGCAATCCAGCTGAGCATCTCCCACATCTGTGCAAGCTGTAGAAGGGCACTGTGTACCTCGTTTCCTTCAAGAGCGGAGTCCCGGTTCTGTGTGAGTTATGACCACAATTGTCGGTGCTCCAAGCACTGGCAAAGCAAGCTGCTGATAAATTAGGTGCAGTAGCAGCAGCTGCAAAATCGCTGTCCTGCTGGCTGGGGAAAGGCAAAGTCATCAGAGAATTAAGATGAACTGCTAAGCACATTTTGCACTCAGAAGGCAGCTTCGTAGGAATTATAAGGAAGACCGCGCTATGTAAAAGTTTCTCCAGCTTCTGCTGGAACTACAGCTGTTGTTCTTCAGGCCTAATATTCTTCCATGCAATGAACTGCCCCCACTCAGGTTCTTCAAATAGGATCAAAAGGGTCAGCCGGAAAAATCCATAAAGAGGTGGAACAATTTGAAGAAGAATGCAAAGGCTTTGAGCAGTGGCTGCTTGAAAAATCAAGGTCAGATCATGCCTTAATAGCTTTGGAGTATGCTCTGGAGTTCAGAAGTCTTAAATCAGACCCTAGCAGTCATGACCGGGTACAAGAGTCCACAAGTCTTTCTAAACTCTTGCCTAGTGTGGGGAAAAGTAGCTGTATGCTGCCAACAGAGAATAAGGACTTGTCTTCCTCTTTCAGAGCTTTTTGCTGATGTGAGATTGAGGCTTCACACTAGCCATACTATAAAATAATCAGCAGGGAACCCCAAACTAGTAGTGACCACTCAAACTGTGCTGTGTTGGGGACATGGGAGTCCCACTAGAGCTGGGACTAGGACATCTTCTTAGTTTGGATAAAATTATATTAATGATATCAACTTTGAAATTGTTTTTCAAACTTGTACTTTAGTGTAGCTTGTCCTCAGTTATTTTGGTCATGTGTCCCTCCAGTTCAGGACTTGTGACCACTGTAGCACTATTTGTACCTTTTGCAGTGTATTATTTCAGTTATACATTAAGTGTAGCAAATCTTTAGTGTCTGTAATTTACTCTGAGCTAGCTTCCTTTGCCCAAGCTAACTGGAAGCTATCAAAAACTCGCCTTAAAACCAGCAACAAAAAACCTTCTGGTTTTGACTCTTCCTGGCACCCAATGCTTCCTAGTGCAGAAAAATTCAATTTAAGTGTGACTGCTGCTCATCTGAACTTTGAAACACTAAAACTTTGAATGAAAAGGATTCTGTTAGTGCAGCTCTGATACTGTGCTGTCTTCAGAAATCAATCAGACCTAAAGAACCCAGCAGAAGTTGCTTTTTTTCCTACCTGGTCAATACAGAGTAGACTTAAGTAGACCTTTAAGACTAGCTCTGTGTGCGTTTTTCTCTCTAGAGGTCATGAGCAAGACTTCACAGGCTCTAAAATCAAAAGCTGGGACTCTTCTAATAGAAGTAATAGAAGCCAGCTCTGATGAGGGGTGGATGCCCAACCACAGCCTCTGTGTCAGGATACAGTTTTCCCTCACACGTGTCAGTGGCTGCAGGGCTGCAGCAGAGCTCTGGGCTTAGGCTTGGCCTTTCTCCCTCGGGTGTAAAACCAGACCGTGGGCTACCGTGTGTGCGTGTTCATTTCCCCCATCTGAGCCCCTGAATGAATCCTGCTCTGTTGCACTGGCAACACAATGCTCCCTTAGCACAAAAAAAGGCAACCCAACTTGCAGGCGAGGGGGTGGTGGCCGCCAGAGGCACGTAACCGAAGCAATGATTTAGTCCTTTAACTTGACAAATCTAGGCTCTTTCACCATCTCTGTCTGCCCTGGGATTGTGAAACCTCTTAGCACACTGCAAAATTCCTCAACAATAGTAATTCCTCTTTCCCAAAGGTATAATAAGGTGAAAAGCTGGCCCCTCAGCCTGTGGTTCGGCAGAGCTTCCATGAGGCTACAGGGCAGAGCACGTGGCTGATTCATTTCTCTTTCAGAAGACTGCCTGTGCCGCAGTGCAAAACTGCCCTATTCCCAGGGGCTGGCCTCGCTGAGGTTAAATACGTGCCTGCCTTGATCAAACTGCTTTCTGTGATTTCTGCATGTTTCACAAGACGACTGAGTTACTGGTGAGTAAGATTTACAACCAGAAACCTCACTCCCCTTAGAAAACCGAAGAGGAGTTGCAGGGCATTGTATGCATTTGAAAAATTAGTTTTTAGGTGTTCTGACATGCAAGTTTAACTGATGGCTACTGTCAATATTATTTTGGTTTTTTTAATAAGCTCTTTGCAGCTGAAAAATGTGATCACTCCAACAAAGCAAAAAGCTTAACCTGCAGAAACGAAGCATCTGCAGGCGGCGGTTTGGCTGTTTAATAAACTCCCTCAGCTAACAGCCTGTATCCGTGCTGGCTTAGTATGTGAAAAATGTGCTCAGTGCCACAGTGATGTCATGAGCCCCAGGCTGATAGCTGCTTATGGCTTCCAGCTGGGCTGCTGAGAGCTGGGAGGCACCGCAAGCCAAGCAGATCCCAGTTTCGGTGGAAGCAGCATCCAAAACCTGCCTCATTTCCAATATCTTCTGACCCAAATCCCTGATTAGTCAGGAAAACATTGACCTTCCCTGCTGCAGCTCAAATGCAGCAGTTTTCTGTTAATTTTTCTGAGAATCCCCCTTGCTGATTGCTGCAGTTGGCCCAGTTCAGGTAACCTTTCTGTGGTGACTCAGATTGCTGGTGTCCACTTCTGCAACTGAAATCTGTACTACTGGAGTAGTTCTGATGTGAGGTTGGCTGAGAGGTAGGAGCTGAATTTAGGAAGAATTCCTGTTCCGATGAGGGGAGAAACTCTGGAGAGATGTGTAATCACTGCAGATCAAGTGGTATTAATGGTAAAGATTTTTATCCTTTGTGTTAATAATGAAATGTCATGCTGCGTGGACATGCACTGATCGAGTTACTCTGTTCCGTCACTGGCCAGAATCCTGTCTTTGCTAACACTACTCTCTCTATAATATTTTTTCCTCCTGTTCTTCTTGGCATGTCTAAAATTAGATGACCAGCTTTCCCAGGCAGGCACCTGTCCACGCTTATAAAGTTTCTGGTGTACTGTTTGAAGGCCACAAATAGATTAGTTAGCTCTTTCCCTTACTGTACGGTCTCAAAAGGGAAACTGCTGAGACAAGACCTTTCAGGAATGTAAATGGCTCCCTTTGTCTATGCTACAAATGAAGAAACAAAGATAAATGTCACCCACAGTGACTCCTTTGGAGACTTCTCAAGTCCAGCCAAATTGCTTCGGTTCAGGTGTTTCATGCCAACAATGTTTTCATACCTGAATTAGGAAATTGGGGATTTAACTGATGAATATGATGCATGTATTTTCAACAAATCACATATGTATTAGAGGTTCATCTACAGTACAGGATTCGGGGATTAGTGGGGTGCTTCTCCTTGATCTGGAGGCTGGACTGGAACGCAGAACAAGCCTGAGGGTGAAATCCAATTTTCCAGGCCAGGTGATGGGGAGAGGGCAGTGTGCTCTGTGACCTGTCTGTGAGCAGGGTGTGCAGGTGAGCAGAGCTCAGCACAAGTGTTTGCACACACAAAGTTACAAGAATTTGGCTCTTCTCTTGTGGTGAATGATCTTAGCCTATCTTTTTCACTTCAGACAGAACAATTCCTGAAGTTTGTGATTTTTCTTCTTTTGAGGTAGGTGATAGACAAACCGTGGTGGCACATCCAGGCTGCAGTTTCAGAAAAACTGCTTGAATTTAATGTTGATGAAAATCTGATGTTCCAACTTTGAGTCAATGCATCATGTGTCAGGCTTTCAGCAGCATTAACTTGCCAATACCTATAATAAAATCCTTATCCATCTGGCTATCCTTAGCCGCGAAACCAACAAAAAAATCTCAGCTCCTATCCAAACCTAAACCCGTTTTCTTACTGAACCAGTCTGGATGTGTCATGTGCCATTTAAAAGCTCATATCAATAACAGAATTATAATCAGTGCTTTTGTTTGAATATGTTGCCATTTAGAGCACTAATTTTCTCACAAACTTGCTTTGGCTAAGAGACCACCAATTATGATTTTTTTTTTCCCTCAGTTGCATGGATAATTGACATTTAAGAGGTATGTGGGCAAAAAAGCCTGTATGTAACAGATAGGAGGAAGAATTCCTATCCACGTAGCAGTTATTGTATAAGGTGACTGTAATTTCTAGGTTGTTATTTCTTTGTTGAGTATTTGCATTCCTCCTGTGCTTTTCCCAACAGTCAAATCTGATTGTCTTTTAATGCTGCCACAGTAGGGATTTTTTATTACATTGAAAAAAAGAAATTAAAATAGCATTAAGGTTATGGAAGGCAATGTTTAAAGGTAGGACGTGAAAGGAATGAGAAAGCATGTTTTACCTATTGGGTTTTGTAGCTGTTTGCTAGACAGCAGAGGTATGTTGAGGCTCAAGAGCTGTCTGTTCATTGTCAAATTCTGAAACAAACTATGAGAGAAGACTGATTAAAGACCTCTTCAGTGTTCACTTCTGCCTCTCCACTCTTTGTGTCTTCTTGGCTTGCAGCCTTTTTCCCCATCCTCTGCATTAAGAAAATCGTGGCCAGCAGGTCAAGGAAAGTTGTCCTCCCCCTCTACTCTGCCTTAGTGAGGCCACAGCTGGAGTACTGTGTCCAGTTCTGGGCCCCCCAGTTCGAACAAGACAAGGAACTACTAGAGAGAGTCCAATAGAGGGTTATGAAGGCGATCAAGGGACTGGAGCACCTCTCGTATGAGGAAAGCTGAGAGACTTGGGTCTGTTTAGTGTGGAGAAGAGAAGGCTGAGAGGGGATCTCATCAATGCTTATAAATATCTAAAGGGCACGTGTCAAGAGGATGGGGCCAGACTCTTTTCAGTAGTGCCCAGTGACAGGACAAGGGGCAACAGGCACAAACTGGAACACAGGAAATTCCATCTGAACATGGGGAAAAACTTCTTTACTTTGAGGGTGACAGAGCACTGGAACAGGCTGCCCAGAGAAGTGGTGGAGTCTTCTTCTCTGGAGCTATTAAAAACCTGCCTGGATGTGTTCTTGTCCAGCCTGCTCTAGATGATCTTGCTTTGGCAGAGGGTTGGACTAGATGATCTCCAAAGATGCCTTCCAACCCCTACCATTCTGTGTCATTCCATAATATCATAGGTAAGGCAATATTTCTCCCCATTTATCTGCACTGATGCGTATTCATCTTTTTGCTTGGACAACGTTTTAAAAAGACAAAAATTTAGCCAATACAATCAGCAAAATTCTCCTCCTTCATTAACTAAGTGCCCAAGAGACAAATGGACAAACAGCTAGGCTCTTCCATTCAAGAGGACGCTGCCAATTAAATGATGCAATAAATTTACCACTGGGTTAAAAATGAATTTTTTTTCTAGCATAAAAATCACTTTTCAAAGATGTTAGAAACTTTACAGAATGCAAGCTAAAATGATAGGAAGTAGCACTTTGGAGCTATGGATGAGATAATGCAGAAGTGGTGTGTATCTATGGTACTGTCCTTTACAGTGTTGCTGGAAACAGACTGCTATGGCTGCAGTCATTTAGGTGGAAAGAAGCTCCCTGAAATGGCAGTTTGCATTATATACCTGAAGTTTTGTATCAAGTAGCTGTCTTCTAAATAAATGCTTTGGAATGTTGTGCACAATAAGGTAAACTGCTAAACCCAATAGTTACTAGTTTTCCAAGATTATGTTTTTTCCCGATGAGACTCTTAACAATGCATTTCCCATATGCTATTCACTTTATGGAACTGTATGTCTTACTTCACATGTGCCTCATTTGAAATATTCAGTAGTATGTATTTTTAATTTATGACCAAATATTTCAGTATCTAAGAAGGTAGGTAAATACTGTTTCTCTCATTTTCGTAGCTAAGGTGGCTAGGGAATAGACAAGTCAATGCTTTGTGGTACGATATATTGGCATTTTGCTTGTGACTAGCAGCCTCCTCAAAACTGAAAGCATGACCTTTTGTGAAATGGCATTCTTTTATTGAACAAATGTGGTTTTAATGTATTCTGTTATAGCTGCTTGCTGTTGTGATTATATGAAATTGAGCTGCCTTTTGCAACAGTGAAAACTACAGCAGGAACAAAGGGACTGAGCTAGTTCTGACTCTTCATTCTCTTCTGCAATCTGCAAAAGGATTTGTTGTGGCCTGTGCAAATCAGTTGCTGTGAATATTAGAACTCAACTTCCACAGTTTTGCTATGGAGTAGCCTGAAGTCATGAGTTAGTGATATGAGAAATGAGAGAAACTTGGGCTGCAATGTTTTCATGGTTTTGTTTTTTTTTTTTTTAAATAGAAACATTTAGTCAAGCCAAGTACATCCTTACTTATTTGCTTGCAATTTTAACTTAAACTACAAACGAGCAGTAGCTGAGAACAGGTTATGTGAGTTGTGAAACCCCTTTATGCAGAAGACAACATCCTCTTTCCCTCAGCTGAAGGCTGAAGAAACGGCAGGTCAAATTTCTGCTTATACCAAAGCCCCACTTCTCGGTAGTCCTGCAGCAAGCACAGCGTCAGCAATTGTAATTCTTGACATTTCTAAACTGGAGGAGGGGAGTGAGAAGGGTAGAGGAAATCTATTTATTTTGGAGAAATATGGAAGACGTGTTCATCACTGAGAACATATCAGCAGAGGGCACAGACAAGGAAATAATTTTGGTAGTTCATCACTTAAAACAAAAATGTATTCTAGGTCTTGTACATAAACAAACCTTTCAAGATATGAAGCTGGCAGTGTGAAGGTAGAAAAACTAGCTTCTCCATTGGGAACAACACTATGTACAAGGGGACATGAGAGGTATGAGCTGAAACTACCACCTTCATCTCTGAACATGTCCATGTTTTGAATCATTTTGCTGCTGCTTACTTTGATAGACACGGCTAAGTGTGTAGACAAGGCTCAGAAGAATACAACCATAGCCTTATCACTAGCCTTTGGAGATAGAAGCTGCTGAGAATGTAAATGACCTCTTCATTACAAAGAACTATGAGATATTGATTATTGAGATATTCATTATTCCATTTTGTCTAGAAAGATGATAGCAGGAAAAATGCATTAACAGTGGGAAGAAAAAGACTGTCATTAGTAATTTCTGGATTAAAAAGTTGGGATAGACTATTCTATTAATACACATGGAAGGAAACTGAAGGCCAGATGGACCCAGTAGGGTCTCCTTCACGGTGTTTGTGACTTGAGATCCACTTAGGACATAGCTTGGGTTGATGATTCCTGGGTCTATTTATGAGTATGCTTCTCCAGAACATGACTGGGCTTTGATCCCTTCTCTTCCCCTTCCAGAACAACTCGCAGCCCATCCAGGGAGTATTTCCATGGTATGCAACTATAGCTGACTTCTGCATAGGGAGGCAATTGCCAGCACTTCCTACAGCAACCATGGCTGGATGCAGTCTGGCAGCTTTGTGTGTCTGACTCACAGTGCATCTGGGCCTGAGGTTTTCTTTCTTTTGTTTTGTTGCCTTCTTATGTTTGCGTCTAAATTAAACACCAAGGAGTAAGGAAGAAGAAGGATGGTCTTGTGGTTAAATTTACCCAAGTGGAGCTGGGAATTATTTCTGGCTCTGCCACATCTACAACCAACAACAAATAATCTAATATCTCTGGGTCTCAGGGTTTTCCCACTTATAAGATGAGGGTGAAAGCCCTTTGTGGGTGAATGAATGCTTGAGTACTTTGATTCCCAACAGAAAGAGCTAGAAAAAATAAAAATAGGATTTCGAAACAGATAGTAAAAATAGATAGCTGATATTTATTCTGTCAGCATCTCTTCTCTGCTCTGTGAGAGCAGTTCTGCTTCTCGGTGAGAAAGGGGATGCCCTGTGCTACTCATCCCGCTGCCTGTTTGCCACAGCTGGGCTGTTGCATGGAGACACAGGCAGGTGCTGATCTACGTGCCAGTGAGATCTGAGACAGAAAGTGGTATAGGTGTAAGAGTTTATCATCTTACCTCTCTCCGTAGGTGTACCTGGAGAAGTAGTTTATCCTGTTGCATGCACAGGAACAGCACTGAACAAGACTAAAGCAAGAGTCGGTCTCTGGCTTTCTCTGCCTGCTCCAGTGGGCTTTACAGCACTAAGGGTGAATAGCAGAGAAATAGTGTATTTGTTCATTCTGATTTCACTTGCTCTAATGGGAAGTAATTCCCCTGAAGTCAGTGGGATTGCAGTGGTGTAAGAGCTGTATCAATTTCTGTGCCCTCAGGCTGATGATAAAAATAATGTATGACCATATTGTAGCAAACACATTTTAGATATAGAAAAAGCCTCGGGGCAGGGAAACATTCTGTAAATGATATAAAGGCAACGTATTTAGCAGATGAGCATTTAAAAAATAGGAGCCTGAAAAGGTTTGCTGCTTGGCTGGTATACAGAGCTCTCCCCAATATTTTGCCATTCTACCTTGTCACAGAGGTTCAGCTCTCCTAGAAGCAAGCTTCCCTCACCAGCCGTCACCAATGGGCCAAAAAAGCTCACAATAAGACAAAAACATTTGATCCTCATAAAAGATGGACAGGTAGGAGATGTAGTTTGACAAGGGCAGCAGTCATCTTTCTGGCTACTTCAGCTTAGTGCTTAGTGCACGAAGATGGACCAAAAGTGGGAAGAAAAAGAGGAAGGAGGCTGAGGAACTGAGGGGACAAAACCTTTTGCTGTAGCAGAGAGTAACCCCCTCCTATCGCAAACTTGGAGCACGAGGCTCAGCCACGGCCAGTGACCTTCCCCTCCTTGTGGCCACAGCCCGGCACGATGTCTCCCCACCAGGCACCCCCCTGCTCCGTGACAATGGCCCCAGGGCCCCAGCAGATAGAGGTGATTGAGCAATGGGGAGGGAACCGAAAGAGCAGAGTGGATGGAAGCTAAGGAACCAAAAAAAGGGGTTCATCAACATGGAGGTAGAAGATAAGGATGAAACAGGAAAGAGAACAGTGTTGCTTTTTTGCCTTCAAGGACATGGTATGGGTCATCCATTGTTCCTTAAAAAACAGAAGAAAGGTGTTTGATCTGGCCTTCCCAGGGTGATGTGACTGCAGTTATTCAGGAGAAGTGGGATGGGAGGGCACAAGTCACAGGTCACTGGGGGCAACCAGAACAAGGTTAGTGTCAGGCAGGTGATGAAGGACAGGGTGGGCAGGGGGAAGCAGTAAGGAGATCATGAAGAAATGTTTTCTCTTCTGTGCTGTCCCTGCTTTAGTGCAACAGGGTCTGCTTTTGTTCTGAAGGGGTGGAAGGCTTGAAGGAGAGGAAAAAAAGAAGGCAGAGGACGCCTCCTTTTAGCTGCAAACTGATCAGTCTTTTTTCATCTGTAGTAGAGGATTTGGGTACATTCCACACACAACTCACACCTGATTAGTTAAAAGGGATTATATTAATGCAACTTTGAGTGTATGCAACTGTACAGGGTCGTATTAACTGCAGTGATTTTTAAATATTTATTTTTAAATCACTACCAGCATGTCCTGAGAGAAGGATGCAGCAGTTTTACTGCAATAGGTGAAACCTTTGTGAGTTTTGTGAGAGAAAGCTCTGCATTTGCCTGCTTTGCACCCTGGTCAGAAAAATCCCTTTTTGCTTCCTAAGTCAACCCCAGAGAAACTCAGCCAGTAAATGACAGTAAGAAATGGGTTATTCTGCTTGGTGACCACACAGGAAGTTCCTCACTGGAAAGCTACTGAGGAAAGTACCAGTGCTGTGCTGGGAGAGTGTGACTGGGAGATGGGGGGAGCATTTTTAGGGTATGGAGGGAACAAGGGGAGCAAGCCTGGGGAGGCGGTTGGGCTGGGGGATGGTGGTGCTGGTGGATACTTAAGCAGTTACATCACCAGTCCAAAATATCTCAGTTACTAAAAGCTGCCTACAACTTAGTTATTTGCTTTTTCCAATAAGGAAAATATTATGTCTTGTGGGAAGTCATGAGGATGACATACCCAAGAACACTGCATATTTGATCAGTAATAATATAAAGTAAACATCTTTTAAATATTTCCAGCAACATCTGTCCTAGTTTAACTACTGGTTCATGTTGCATTCCTTTATGGAATTATACTCATCCCAGAAAGCTGAGCGTGTGTCACTGCCATCCATTACAACAATTAAACTTGTGGGATTTTCCCTGTCTGTTGAAGCTGAATTTCTTTCAGCCTTGAAAAAACACTTTCTTTTCATTTTCCACCATTGCATAATCCTGATTCTTCAAAAGTTTGAGTGCTTGCCTGTGATCTTATATATTTAATATTTGCCTTGCATAAGAAGAGAGCATGGTGAGATAGGGATTTCACTCATACTGGGGGAAAAATCCGGAAAATGGAGCTGCACCAGTTCAATAGGAATACAAGATTAATTTTCTGGCAAAAAAACCCCAAAACCAAAATGTCTTTGAGCTTATAGAAGAGATTAGCCTTGTTCTCCAAAGGAGAAGAAAAAAATCAAGAAATGACCTAAAACTGAAAAGAACAAACAATAGCAAAGAAGAATGTGGACAGAACTCCCTCTATAGCCACAGATGCTGAGGCCACACAGAGAAGGCACATTTGTCCTGTACTAAGGTATATAGATTATATGTGCTGAAATAGAAAGAAATGTATTAAGCAGGTATATATGTGTTAGTATTTTGGAGTAAAATATTTCATTGTTACTGACAGGCACTGACTTCTTGGCAGATTTACCATTTTTGCCAAAAAAGTAACACTTTTTACAGCAGAATTTACAATACATCCCAGTCTGAGCAAAAATGTGGGTATGTATTGCAACTGAAATAATTGGTTTTTTGGGAAAAAAAAGTTTGTCAGCAAAGAGGCAACTTTTTGTTAGAATAAGAAAAATAAAGAAAAACCTCTTCTGTTACTGCAGTAGTAAAATTCCAGCAACTTTTAAACATTTTGGATGTGAATTCTTTGTGACTTTGAATTATGCTGAAAAGTCTTTGAAGGCCATAAAATACAGGCATGTATTTGTCCTTGAACTACCTCTGAAAAAGTAAATTTTTTCCCTCCTAATATGCAAAGTGACTCAGAAAAAGCAAACCAAAGAAATGCAAGCACCTTACAGATCCATCAGTGCTATAGAGAAACCGAAGTGTATCAAGTACCAGTTTCCCCATAGGGGTGTCCACCTCTCTTGTGGTATTGCAGGAATGTTGCTGGTCACCGAGTTTGGATAAACTGTAACTGTACATTGTGCAGAAGGAGAAAGGTTGGGGAAGAGAGAGAAAAGCCCAAATTTCGCAATAAGGCAGATGACGTAAGATGGGGCCAACCCATTTTACTGAGATTATACCAACTCAACCACTCCTATGGCAGCAGTTCTCCTTGTCCATGCAGTGGTAAATCCTCCCACTGTCAATCTATGGATTGATTGGAAGAGTTGTTTAGCATTCCAGGGCATCGGTGGGCATTTTGGCTTGCTCACCCAAGCAAGAGAGAAACAAGGATAGGACAGCTGTAGGAGGCCAGGTTTCCCTACGGGGATGTCTACCCCTGGATGAGGTTGGTTTGCCTGCTGATGTTCCTGTGTCAATTGTCTGTACCATCAGTGTAAATCCCCTCACTTCTCTTTGACATTGAAACCAGTAACCTGGCATTGGACTGCTGATATCACAGCCTCTCTTCCCTGTAAAGGCTGTTGGACTCTGCTTTTAGCTACCAAAGTGAGACAAAGGGTATTGGGGAGTGGGACTGAAACAGAAAATACAGCTAGGCTTTTTTTTTTTCTTTCTTTTCCTTTTTTTTTTTTTTAATTTCTTAAGATTAGATGCGGACTCTGCAAATCAGAGATAGCGAGACTGACCTAAAGATACCAAGTTAGTTTCCATAGCAATGAGACCTATGAGTTCTCAAAATATTCAAGTCTCTATTAGGCTAGAAGCAGATAAAAATAATTCGCTTACATAAGGGCATGCCAGATCCCATCCAGCAAAGCGCTTGACTTTAAGCACATGAGTATCAACCTAACGGAGCTCCATATGTACTTGACTCTTTTGCTCGCCTGGGAAAGAAACACTCTTGGTGAAAAGTGCCTTTATGTCCCTAGCTGACTCTTTGTCAACCCTGACCCCCCCTTTCCAGGACCTTTGCCTGTGCTTTCTGCTGTCTATCTTTAATGCAGACTTTGTTTTTTCATTGGGACAGGTCAGTTCCTCTCCACTGAGAATGAGGCAGCACCAAGCACCACTCTTTCCTCCAGTCTTCTCTCTAGCTTGGCTGGAGGCACCTTGGACCCTCCACCTCATGATTCAAGTGAGATCAGATACCTTTGCAAAGAGAAAGGAGCCCATTCTGAAAATGCATGTACTGAACAGGTATGTACTCTCAGGAAATCTCCTCTTCCCTTCTGCCCTATCTCTTCAGCAAGCTCTAGGTGGAATTATAAAGTTGTGACTGATCATACGCTGCATTTCCCAACCACCGACCCTGCAACATCTCAATCAGGATGGTGTGAAGGGAATGGGAAGTCTCTGTCACTGCACCACGCAGAGCACACCACTGTGGTAGTGCACTGAAGAGCTACCTCTGGCCATTCTGTAGCTGTCCCCAGTAAATGCCATACTGCTGTTAATTAACCTAATGTAAGTTGGATGGACCTCATCCAGAATAATATTGCAAGGGCAGGACCTCACTTTCAAAATACTTCCATCTTCCATTTTCTGTGGGTTTTCTATAAAAAGGCATAAGAAACCACCAATGAACATGCTCGAGAGGAGTCTTTTTGTACCCAGTGGTATTAAGTCATGTAACAGCTCATGAAACTGATCTCTGAGAACACCGTGTTCCATTAGAAAAATCTGAAATATGTTCCTTGTACTCATGAATTGTACCAAAGTTATCTAGTTTAGGAATGCTTTTCACAAATTAGTACTGATTATAAGACTGAAGTGAGTCAGGACTGAAAGGTATGGCAGGGAAAGGAAAGAGCCTATGGTGAAAAATAATCCCCTGAACGTTTCAGACAGTTTCTAAAAAAAAAGAAGCGGTGTTAATGACTTAGAGAATCTCAGCATACTAGGAAGAACTAATTTAATTTTCTAATAGCGCAACCTTTTGTGAGACACCCCATTAGCTAATTGAATGCATTTAATTTATTTAGTTCCAACTTGGGTGACTTTGTTTTCCTACCCACCTTCCTATGGTGGAAAGCAAAGAAAGCATTCCCCAACAGAAAACTGCTTATTCTTGGTTCAACAACCAGGATTACTTTCCGAGTGCTTAATAAGGTGCATGTTTTATGAATGCTTTACCAAAATGAGAAAGCTGCAACGCTGCCTGGCGGCACTGGCTGCCTTCCAGCGATGGACTGAAGACACTGTGGGATCACAGATTTTGTGGAAGCAGTTTTTATGTTTTAGCTTGTCACCAGGCTACAAGAGTCTCAACAACACGCTACTGTAATAACCAAAATAAGCAGTAAGTTGATAATGACTTCCTACTCCCGGCACACTAGGAAGCATACCCGTGCCGCAGTTTAGAGGGAAATTGCAGCTTTTGAAGACCAGCTGGCCCATCTGTTCCTGGTACTGCTGCTACTACCAGCGATGAGGAGTTCAGCCTGGAGGAGCTGCTCAGGCTTTTCATGGGTCTATCTGTTGAACCCAGTTGAGCCCCCAGCAGCTGCGGCAGCCCTGCTGCTGCTCCAGGTGGTATAAACAAACAAGGGGAAAAATAAGAAACAGCTTAAGATGCTGCGAGAACTCCTTGTGCTATGGGGCCCTGTGCAGGGAAGCAGAGTCCTGAGGGTGGCAGCTCCCGTTTGCAGCCTATGGAGGTGAGAGCAAAGGGGAGGGAGGCTGAGGCTGAGCAGAGCTGTGTCTGTCTGCAGGGCCTTGGCCCCCCGTATCACATCCGAGGTGACACAGAGAGGGGGGGTTACGTCTGCTGAGCAGGGGCAGGACGTGTTCCCACAGTCCTGGGAGCAGGTGGGCATGTTTGGAGACCTGCTGTGACTGTGAATGCGTGTCAGTCATCACCTGCTGCTTCACAGGCGAGATCTAGGAAATTTTAAATTTCCCATTTTCCAGTGGAACTCATTGCCTCACACTCATTAATGTACTGTATTTCCCAGTGGTTATTCCTGAAGGAAGGAGAGGAGGTACAACAAAACTCCTTGGGCAGTCCTTTTCCAGAAATGGCCTTAATCCTTTTCACTGCTCCATATTTTACCTAGGTGTCCTTTATGAATGCTTTGGCAGTCAAAGCTCCTGGCCATGGTGAACCTCTTAAAGTCTTACATATTGCTGGGATGGTATAAGTCCTTTTCATGTGTGTGGTTTTGCTGGAAGAGCTGTGCCAGTCTCATAAGGGCTTTTGCTACTCTCACTCTCCAATTTCTGTAGTACATTCCTAGCTGAAGATGATTATTGCTAATTATTGCTTTATAAACCTGAGGTTTTTTTCAAGATGCATTAATCAAAGTAACTGGAAAGAATTAATTCCCACTGAAAACTAAATGGGATTCTGTGAAACAGGGCGCTCTCTTCAAAGGGGATTAAATATTCCCTAGAGAGCTCTTCTAGCTGCTTGAAATATATTGTAGTTTAGCTCTGGAATACTTGTATTGATTTATGACAAAATATCAGCTAAATACCCTATTCTCAATGGTTCTCTGCAGCAGTGGGTGCCAGCAGTAGGCTTTCCTTAGATCTGTTGAACTTCAAAGTCAAGTATGCCAATAATTTGCTTATTCCAGGAATTCTCAGAGAGTGTCCTCACAGGGCACAGATTAGAGAAAATTTTAAAAAATTAATAAGTGGTTACCATGGATTTTGGTACCAGTGTGTTGCTCTGTCTTCAGCGGCCTGTCGAAATGGTCCTCTCTGTGAAAGAAACAGAAACAAAATGTGGTACAATGTCAACCTTAAGGCACATGTGCTGCTCTTAAATGGTACTGGAAGGGAAGATTAAGTTTGTCTCTACCTGGAAGATTTCGGTGGAGATATGACAATTAAACTAGAGAACGTGAAAAATAACAATTGCTGCTTGCTTCCACATCGTGCAAGGGTTGCAGGGACAGTGGGCTTGGTGGCTGTTTGACTCACTTAAAATTATCTAAATAGGTAATATAGTGTCACTTAAAGAAATGCCTTCCTGCAGATTTTTTAAGCAGAGAAAGAGTTGTTGGAAAGGTAAGGGATTATTTAAAATGCATCTAAAGGTCACAAATGGAAAACAGAAAAGGGATATAACCCAAAGTCCATGACAGACTGTACCTCTGGGATCACAGGACAAAAATGCAGCCAGGATAGCAAATATCACTGTAGATAAGCCAAGGTTCAATCTTCAGTAATAAGCTGTTTTTTGAACTTAACTTGCTGGAGTGAGATAACCGCGTGTATTACATTTGTCTTGGGGAGAGAAGCAGCAGCACAGTGTATGTGTTTGTCAGCAACACCTACACCCTGAGTAGTCTTTATTCGAATTCCTGTCATGCTTATCTGCAGGCAGGACTTGGACCATATGTTGGGAAAAGGATTGTTACAAATAGCTGAATCAGAGCTCCTCTGAAGCTCAACAATCAGAGTGGCATAATTGTCCTCCCTGACTTCTCTGCTGCCTCGTCTTATTTGCTCAGTGCAATTGTTCAGGTCCTGTGCAATCAAACAGCAAAAATGCCAGACACAGATTAAGCGGTGACAATTGCTTAGGCAATTTCTTTTCCCTTAGCCCACAGAACTCAAGTAGCGTTGAAGTTGCAGCTCATGATTTGCCCAAGCTGTACTTAGAACTGGCCCGTGTCCTCCGGTTTGTCTTCCCACTCACAACTGTCCTTCCCTTCATCCCTGCTACTCTATTATCTTCTCCTCTTTCTCTTTGTTTTCTTTAGGACTGAACTGAAATAATCGTGTCTGTCTGGTGGCATCCTTCAACTGCTGAAGAATTTAGAAAAAATAAGCATTCCCATTCCCAACCGAGGGCTGCAAAGGGATCCTGTTTTACATGTGAGCCAGTGCCACAGTTGCAGTGCTAACGAGTTGCAGTACTAACGAGTTGCAGTACTAGCAATTTTTCTCAGGCAAAACTGCATTTCCCTCGTGCAGGTATCACAGCCCAGTTAGGGACGAGGCGGCAGCTGGGTAGGGGTTGGTGCTTGGGCTCAGGTGCACAGATTTACTGTGGTTGCTCGGTGGAGAGGGACTTGCCAGCGCTCCTGTGGCTGTCACAGCCGCCCGCAGCACAGAAGGGGACACAGACCCTCCTTACCACCCCGGCTGCTGCAGGCTGCCCCAGGGCAAGCTGCAGGTGTCTCCCCCCACAGCAGAGCCCCGAGCCCTCTGGGCCGATGACCTGGGGGACAGTAAGGAGCCTGCATGGGGACATCCCTCACAGCAGTCACCGGCAGTTACATTTTTGGGGGTTGTCTTCTTTTCCCCTGGTAAGGCATGTTGACAGATAAGGGGAGCATATAACAGCTCTGTTTCTCAGAGATGTCAGAGGAGATAAACTGAAGTTTTTCTGTGGTTTTCTCTGGCAGACGTGAGCAATTCAGTGTAAAAACTCTGGTAAAAGGAGCAGCAACAGCAAATTACTCTTACGAACTTTAATTGGGCTTGACTCCACCGTACCATTTGCACAAAAGGGAGATGATTCCTGCCTTGGGGGAGATTTAAGCTCCCAGATCACTTCTGCCTACTACAGCTTGAGAACCAGAGCTCCACTGAGCATGTCTACCCTCTCTGTACCGGCTGGGTGTGTTCAGGCTCAAGTCCACCAAGTGAAGTGCCTCAAATTGGTTGAATCCATATTGCCTTCAGGGTCAAAAGCAGAAGTCGCTGACACCAGCTACCCCACACTTGCTCTTACTTGTCTGGACAGGCAGCCTGGCTATTTCTAGAAAGCACAACAACATCAAGGACTGGAGGATTTGGGCCAAGCGTGAGGTCAAAGCTGACATGACAGAGCAATTAGATAATCAGCTTCTGAAATCAGTGGCTATTAAGCATATGTAGCCCAGACATCATGATGATTGGCACGTAGCAGTGTTGATGCTGAGAGTCTGTTAGCTGAAACAGCAGCTCCTTTCTGCAAATACAGGAGGTTTTGGGGAAGATCAGAAGTCCTTTCTTCAGTCACTCTCCCCGCACCATGGCCATTAGGGGTGGCAGGGTGGGTGGCGTTGTCCTCCGGGTTGGCTTTAGCCCGTGGACCACAGTGCAAAGCTGTCTGTGTTAGGAGAGGGCTTATCACCACAGGAGCACTTAGATTGTTACCGCTTGATAAAAGCTTAATCAAATCGGTATTTTAAAGGATTTTGTATATATACGTTCCTAGCTGTCATGGAAACGAGCACAATTAAGAAAGAATAAACTAGAGTAAAAGTCAGAAAAAAAGAGATGAAACGACCATTTTGATCATTAACTCAGGGAATGTTGCTCCTTGGGTCTGGCAGGGTGTTTATGAGGAGTACGGCCGGGGAAGCCAACTGCAGTTGCACACACGAGACCAAGCTCCACACACCTTGCTGACCCGCAGGGGCATCCCACACTGAATGACCTGCTCAGGCTTAAATGCGCTCGGCCCAGAGATACAAACTTTGTGCTCAAGTATGACTAAAATATGACTTTTGTTATCGTATATAATTTTCCTTGCTCTTAGTAAGTGCTCATGCAGAACCATGAGTGTGCCTGGTACTACACCGGTCAGTGATCGCAGGGATTGCTCGACAGGGGTGGGGGCAAGGACTTCTTGCGGTGAGATTGCATAGCATGAAAAGCAGCTAGCTTTGGAGATGGAAGTCCATAGCCCTCTGCAATGCATTGATTTTCACTCTCTACTTATTGCAAAATAGGACTGGGTGGTTATTTTTGCAATTATGTTATTTATAAGAAAGCAACTAATGATATTTATGAATTTGAGCTCAATTTTGCAAAACTTTCTACTAGAAAAAAAAATAAAATTATTGTAAAAACAGTTTCAAAATGTCCTTTCATTTTTTTTCTATTTTGAAGGAAAACTAAGTGGTTTTGGTTTTCCAATCCTAGAAAAATATTTTTGTTTTGGTTTACTCAAAATATTTTGTCTCCTGTTTTTTAAAGTTCATTGGCCAAATACAAATAACAGGTTCTTTCGTTCTTTTCTGTGAATACAAAGAGAGTGTCTGTTCTGTCTGTTTGTAATTTTAACTAAGGAATTTCCTTTGCATTTATTCAGACTGATTGTTGTCTTTCTTCTGTCTGAAGGGTTATTGTATTCTTTATCTTGAAAAATTCACCATACTACAAAATAATATTTATGTGTCTACAAAGACATTATTTAAAACACCATCTAGAGCAATCACCCTCAAGAAAAGCGTTTGTCTATAAAGAGAGTGCATTTGTTTGGTGCAATCAAGGAGACATAAATAAGGGTTGCAAAGTGTCATCTCTATGGTGACAGCATTAAGGCCCTTGTTCAGCATGCAATGTGCTTTCACGTTCAAAAATTTGGGGGTGTTAACACTGGCAGAAGCACTGTGAGTTAAGAATTACGACTTTGTACAATATGTTTGAGAGTATTATTCTAATCAGGCTGGGTGTCTTAAGCACGCTTGGTTAGAATATCTCAACAGCGTCTCTCTGGTGTAAAGGAAATCAATATAAGCACTGTATTATAGCTTAAAATTCGTTAAAGATCATATGATAAATAACAAGCTAAAAGCTTTATTTTTCTAACAAATTGTTCTCAAAGCTATTTATTGTAACTTCACTAAGCAGCTTAAATTGTTTTTATTTTAATCTGTGTTGAGAGCAATATCTGCAGATCAGAAATGAGAGTAGTGAAATTATCTGTTGATGTTAGATATTTAAGAGAGAGACTTGGAATCCATGTCTGCTATTGATTTTACGGGAAGAAAATGGGTCAGATCTGGTTTAGTACTAAAAAAGCCCACTTAGAAATACAAAGTAGACCATAAAAATCTATAGACTATAAAAAAGAAACCCCACTGAATACTGAAAGTTTATTCTATATTGGAGAGTTCATTGATGAATAGATAGCTGACAATGGAAAAAAACCCTGTGTTGTACTATGCCACATTTTAACTGCCCTTTGCCACACAGGGGACAACCAGGCAAGGCAGGAGGACCTCTGGTCACCTATGCAGAGCTCAGCTTTACTGGGCTCTCTCATGGCTGGAGCCGCAGAAAGTGTCAGGCTGTGACAGCACATTTTATGCAGCAGCTTCTTTCATAATTTAGAGATCTAACATCCCCCTTCTCTCCTATTAAAATCCGTCCGGTGTGTTGGCACAAGGCTGTGCCCCTGGGATGTGCCTACTCACATTGGGCAAGCGTTTCCTAAATGGCTGCTGCTTCCTAAGAACACACAGCCCTGCGCAGAGGTGTCAAAGCGCCTCTTAGTACTTTACATTGGTGCTTTTTTTGTTAAGGAGGAGGAGAATTTAGGTGGACATTGCTAAATTCGTAAAAGCAGCATCACAAACCTAGTGCATAGGTATAACACACACTTCTACATGGGTGTTACGGATATTTGCAATATATACGCACACCCTTATTTGTGTTTTCACACCGGATTCATTTCAGCAGGAAATGTGTTTTGAGCAATGGCAGGAGATGTTAGTCAATACAACAGCTCTTGCCAGGACTGTACATCTATTCAGACTTTGCAGAGAAATTATAATGAAGATTCAGGGTTTGACCTAGAAAGGTGGTGTACAGCAGGAACACAAAAAGAGTGTCCTCAGGGATCAAATGAGGCTTGCAGAGTGTCTGAATAGCTGTTGACTTTTGTCTCCCTGCATCACATTATGTCACAAACAATCAACCCCTAGAAACTAAAGATTTATCAGTTTCATACCAGATATCCCTTCCTTTCAAATAGATGTGATACAGTTAGGCTTCTTAATTACAATGGCTAGTTAACTCAGACAAGTAGCTTGATCCACTTAACACCTTTCCACCTGCAGCTACCTTCATGCTGTGCTACTGCATGTATTCCTTTGCTTGGGAACAGCTGTGAGTTGGGGAAAACAAATTGGGTGGGTTCAGTCTCTTCCTCTTCTCTGCATTCAGGTAGGAGGAACAAAAAAGGAAAATCTACCCCTCTGTCTTGCTTTTCCTCCTCCTGAGGAGGAGGGGGGGACTGCCTGGTGTGTGTTTGGGAAGAGAACACCAGATCCCCATGAGGACCAAAAAGGGCAGCTGTTCAGAGATGATAATCCAGTAGCTGGTCTTTTCTATTTCAGGGGACTCCAAGTCAGTCACAGATTCAAGGAAGCCCTACAAATATTCTTCAGAGGTCCTCAAGAAGCACAAAAGGCCAGGTAAGCTCAAAAGTTGATTTCACATGAGCAGATATTAAGTCAAGGCAAATTTTGTAACTGCAGAAAACTGACTGAAACCAGACTCTGAAAGGTTTGTACACACACTTAACTCTGCTTGCTCAATCCTTGTGGCATGAGCCCTCTCTCCCAGGTTCACTCCTGCTCTAATAACCTTTCACCAGGTTCCTGGATTACAGCAAATGCTGCACGCTGTCCTTTGGCTCCCAAAAATTACTTTTCTTTCCATCACTCCAGGAACCTGTGCATCTGCTATTCCCAGCAGTTTTCTAATCCCAGTTATGCCACAGCTTTCCAGTTCCAAAGATTTCTCATTTCTACTTGGCTTTTTTTAGCTGTTTCTCTCTGTCCTTGGGAAGCTTCCCCCCCACCTCCCCAAACAGGCTCATTTGCTCCCAGGAGGGACCAATTTCCCTTCCCCTCACTGTATCCACTTAATGAGCAACACCTATTTTCAATATGGTGTGTAACAGACAAAACCAGTGAATAACTTATATACCTTATTTTTGGTGTTTTAAGAATGGTATACTTGGAGGGTTACACAGTGTTCAATGTAGACACATTGCAGCACAGTGTAAGAGCACCTTACTAAAAAAGCTCGTTTTAGGAAAAATCCATAATAGTATTTTTCATACAGCCCTAAAAAAATCAAGACCTTAGACTTTTGGGCTTCTAAAACTACTGTGCAATAAGCATAATAATGTTAAATATAGCCATATTATCATGTGTGAATTTGCATGTGTATGTATGAGAAAAATCTGATGTACATCTTATCTACATGTATAAATATAAACTAAATTGTTTATAACCTTGTGCAAATACAGATTCAGCTGTAACTAGATGCATAAGTAAGATGTTCAAAATGGGGTCCTAGAACAATGGTTAGAAGAACAAATTCAGGTGTCCGAAGCTTGTTAGCTACTTCTGCACCCCATGCCCTGCATGAGACTGAGTGAAATGCAGGTTGTGGAGTCACTGGGAGTCTTTAAGCATCTGTGAGCACTTGAACTCTGCAGGATTCTGGTCACACTGAGGTTTCAAACCTGATGCTTTGGGTCTCTTGGCAGCATTTGGGAATCAGCCAGGCGGAATGACTTGATGGCTCATGTCTTGTTAGACCTCGCTCCCTCAAAAAGCTCCTTTGGAACCCCTGTCTACTCTAGTCATGTGGAAAAATCTAGTCCATAGTCACCCAGCCCTTCAAAGCAACTGTTGTATTATGTTTAGTAGAATGCTTTAGTCAGGTTATTTTTCAGGCAGCTTCATCCACCTGGGAGTCTGACTCTAGGCAAACTGTCACAAAAATATTTCTTGAAGGTCTATCGGTCCGGGCTGATGTTTTGTTTAGCATAGTTTGTAATCTAACAGCTGTTTTCTCTCTTGTTCCTTGCTTAGTCCATGGTTAGTCTCAGCCCTAATGATAATTCAGAATGCAACTGCAAAGCACAGCACAGATTTCTTCTGCCGTCTGCAACTCAGGGAATTTCAAATACTAATTCTTCCTTACCTTAATCTGTGCTCCACTCTGGAGATTTTTCCTGTTGAAATGGCTGAGCTCTCTCACGCCCCACCCAATTTCACCAGCGTAGTGAGGTCTGCGAAGTGATGCGTATGAAAGACAGGGGGCTGGGCGCCACAGGTAGTTGACATCACTCGTACCCTCTATTGCTGGAGATGTTGCCCCTATGTAGTGAGTATGTTCAGGCTTCCTTGTCCTGTAATCACGTATACCATCTGGACCTTATAGACAGAAAAGACAGAGAAACTTATTATTTTAATTATCTTTGCTACTAACCTACTTCAGTGCACTTTATTTTCCTTTATCTTCCTTATAATGCAGCAATTTTATATAGCTGTTCCACTTTGCAAGAGCATTGTCCTTGTTATACCTTCTGTTAGAGTGTGTCTCCTGAAGTGGGGAGGTCACGTACAGGTTTTTTCAATGAAACATTCCTTTTTCCTGCTCTGAAAATCTGGCTGTTGAAAAATGGGTATGACATGAATCAAAACTAGCCTTCTTCTGGTAAAAAGCAACGTTTTATTATGTTTGATGGGGTGCCTACCTGTTAAAATAGTGCTTTCAGATTTATTTATATAAACATGTTCAGGAAATGAATAAGTTATTAGCCAAAGATATTAATTTAAAGTGGATTTGGTTTACTAAATGAAGTCAATATAAGTATTCTTATCCAGAATTAAAGTGGCTTTAATTCATTTTAATTGATTTAAATGTCAAGTTAAAATACCATTGAATGCAAAGTCACTTTGCAAAGCCCAGTGATTTTAAGAGACTTTCTTCAGGTCACTCAGAGATGTCTTTACAAGGCATTTTATTGCAGAGTTACAAAAGGGTCAGAATGTATGGAATGAGGTGCTGTTCCAGCTGAGCAGGTGCACATCGAGAAAGCACGCTACAAGAACAATGAAATGAAACCATATTCCTCGCTGCTGCTCCACTGAGCCTTCAGGTGGGACATTTGGCTGGGAAGTATCACAGCTCCCATCCAGCCTGAGCACCTGAGTTTTCCTTGGTTGAAACTCAAGGCATGGGAAGGGTGGAGACTTAAGCATAGATCTGACCTCAGAGTTTCACCCATGCTGAGGTTCACCAGTAGCCTCCACACCGCCCTTTCACAGTCTGTACAAGAGAGACAATGGTGCTCTTTGCAAGGAGCACTGTGAACTTCATAAGCTGCTGTTACAGTCTGTATGGACTAAATATAAGTAAGTAAATCAAGTATTTAGAAAACTACTTTAGCAACATAAAGCTAGAAGCTTAACCTAAGGGGGTTTGTGATTGCAAGATGTGTCTCTGGCCTGTACAGACAGGGCAAGAGTGTTATGGGAACTCATAAATCACCAAAGTCTCCGTAGCATCAATTTACAGCCTGAGATTAGTATTGATATTTTTACTGCCAAAACTGAGGGTTGTTAGAGCTTGACAGCATATGAAGGCAGGTTCTGCCTTAATGGTTATTACAAAGCTTTGGGTAATAGCTTCAAAAAAGATACCTCAAATTTAGTATGACTAAATTAAGATTATGACTGCCTGGGAGGGACAGTCTTGTTACCGTTTCCATCATCACCTCTATAACTGGGACTTTATGAAGATTCAGCCATCAAATATCAATAAGCCAGACAAACCCCACACGGGTTTCCAGCTGTGGAGCAAATATCTCTCATCAATGTTTGTGAAAAAAAAAAAAAAGAAAGAAAAAGAAGAAGTGAAGCTCTAAAAATGTTTCTTATTATCAGTAGAAGACAGGTCTTTGGGCATCAACCAGAGTTCCTGTTGCATCAGGCTCAGCCCTAAAGCTTTGTCACACAGAGAGTTTTTAAAGCATAGCATGGGTTTAGGCCTCTGGAAAAGCCACAAACCATGTTTTTAGTTAAAAGGACAAACCATTAGAAGCGTGCTGACAAAGTCTCCTACTGGAGCAGCAGCTGATGATGCCAGACGACATCATTGCTGGTATAGATTTAAATCAATTCCCTGCTGGTCTACTGATATTTATGCTATTGCTTTAGCTAGTAGAGCTGTATTGATCCAGGATGAAAAAAAAAATTAAAAAATCATCCTCCAAACTATCATAGTTATCAGAAAATAAAAACAAAGGTGCAAAACAGGAGGGTGAGTTTTCACATGGAGCAGCTGTTGAAAATGGATGAAGCAAAATGGGAACAGAATGGAACTCTTTTTGTGAAACACTTGGGGAGTTATTCCAGAACAGTTTCTATAATTATATGTTAATCCAACTGAACTTTCAAGTGTAGATAATACTTGACTTCTATTCCTAGGCAAGGGATTCATTTTCAAGCCATGTGTCTTCTGAGGATCCATATTAACTGAAAATAGCTCACTAAGTGCAGATGCAGTTGAAACACAGATCACTCCAGTTCAAAGTCAGGTTAGCCTCTCAGTAAAGGCTGATGATTTTTGTTTTGACTGTTTTGCATGAAAAGGGAAGGGCATCTTTTAAAAACAGATTTAGTCCTGTTCAGCATGGGGATAAATTTCAAGCGTGAGTAGTCTGTGCAATGCTGCCTTTGACATCATATCCATGTTTCCAGCATCCTGTAATCAGCAGCAGAGCTCTGAGGAACAGGTACTAACTGAGCCTGCTTCTCTGAGTTAATAGCTGATGCACAGCATGGTTCCAAAGCCTCTTCATGAGCCTCTTCATAAATTCTGTTAATTTTTCATTGTTAATTAAAGGCAATGGGGAAATTTTCCCAAGATTTCACTAATCCAGTTTATAGCACAGTTCCAAAACAGTCACATCAGCACAAGTGCAGAGGCAGTGGACTGTGTCATAGGTGCAAAAATAAAAAGCAGGAACTGCTTAAACCAACTTTGCTGCCAGAGAAAATATAGCTTGGAACTATGTCCTGATTTTTCCATCGGGTTTATTATTTTTCAACTCTATAGTTTGAACATTCATGTAACTGAACATTCCCCTTTCTGGAGAAAAATCTTCACTAATTATGTGTGTTATTGTCCTGTCTGGGCTTCAGAAGAAACAATGTATTTGAATAATTGGTAGAAATTGAATTGTAATTTAATAGAAAGTCAAGCGGTCTCTCAATGCTTCCCACCATGTGATTAATACCCTGTAAGGAATGCCTTCTTGCTTGTCATACAGAAAGCAAAGTTTAGGCTTTCGTTCTTCCTTGTAGAATATGGGAAAGGGTAAACAAAGAAAATCAATTATAAATGTTCCATTAATAAGGATGAAGATGGAATATATCTGTCACTGGGAAAAACCCTGGCTTGATTCCCGAGGGACTGCCTCTCAGCAGTTTTGGCTTAGCAAAGGCGTTTGAGCAGGCTATTCTTGGTCAGATAAAGAGAGGAGCTGCTGGCAGCACACACTCTGTGGAGACTTGAAATCTCTACAGTATGCTCCCTAGCTTGGACCAGATGCACTGATTCTCTAAGCACAGTGAAAGACATATTTATTTGATCAAGGTTTTGGAGAAAGCTGTGGGTATATTCCCAGAATGATGAACAGGGGAAGAGAGAATGATAAGAATGACAGTTATTTAAATAACAGTGAGACTGGTTTTCCTTTTGTTTCACTGTTACTGCTGAAATATTAATTATAAGCTAGGACTTATAATTTTATTTATATTAACGTAAGTAAATAATCATATAAATCCTACCAGTCTTATTCCCCAGCAAGCACATATGTGAGTAGGGTATATTTAAAAACATGGAGATTGTTAAATCATTGTTAAATACAGAACCATTCCTTGAATTTACAACACTCTTTAGGGACTTAGTGTCGTCTCCCTCAACAACAACAGAAATAGTTCATCTTACTGGCCAAGCAGTGACTTCCAGATGACAATAATTTGACCAGCTGAAGCTGGTGGTTAGGATTACTATTTGTGGTGGATACACTTAAGCTTATTTTGTGTAAGGTTTCAGAGAATCAAGGCCAAAATTGTCACCCTGTGATGAACATCTTTAACCTGACCTACACCGTATAAACATATAGCAAATACCATGAGTTGTGCTTGGTATTGCTCTGATTAACTCTCTTCGAATTAATTCCATGTGTGGACTTTCTTTTTCTGGAGCAGGAGTTCCTGGTTCCAGTTTAACTGGAACATCCCAATTACTTTCCAGTGTAAAATGGCCACAGCTGGCGTTATCTAGGAATAGCTATTTCACAAAGGCTTAATGAAAAGCATAAGCAGGCCCAAGACATGTGTTTACAAGAGAATTTATTAATTTCCACGTGAGCTGCAGGTACTCTGTGATTTGCAGGAGGAGTGAGCTGCTGGGAAAACAGAGCCCCAGGGCCAGTGACTCTGAATCAGTGATAAGAAGGTTTTCTGTTCTGTCTTAAAACTGATAAGTCAAGCCAGACTGAGTGCTAAATATTAATTTGTAAATGAGAAATGGAGAAATAATGAAAAGCTTAAGCTCTGTTACAGACTATAATTTCAAACATTACTCAAATGCAAATATGTCTCTCTGGCTAATTTTGCTTCCTTTATATTCTTGAAAAGACGGAGGCAGAATTTCAGCATCATAAGCTACTTTCCATCTTTTATCCATGAAATATATCTCCTCTCGAAAAGCATCAAATGGCACTCCGTAGACAGAGGTAACCACTTGTCAGGGACAGCACAGGCATCAACAGTATCTGCCTCTCACTGCTCATTTTTTGCCTTTTCTTCCAGCTGTCTTTAGAGAAAAAGATATCTCAGATATCTCAATCTCCTGGGTACACCCAGGCAATTGTCAGTCACGACGTTCACCTGCTTGGTGTAGGAATCCACCCTCTGAGAACTACCCTGAGCTCATCACCATCTAATCAGAGCCCCCAGCGCTGGGTGAGATGCCAGATGCCATTTCATTGCAGCACTGCCAGCTCCAGCCCCTCTGCCCGCCCGGGGCACTGACACAACTGCTTCTCCACTGCACGGTAAAATGCTTTGTTGTTTTTTTTTCCTGGTTATTTTTAACACACATCAGTCCACTGGTCTCATTTTCCATGTGGCCTCGGGGGGCGGCTTGGGGAGAAACAGTTGTGCCAAAACAAACAGTGGAAAATGGGAACAAGTGGCCGAAGGTCAGAGCTGCCGAAGCCGGCGTTGCCCCAAGGAGGACAGCACCCTGCGCGGTGCTTGTGCCCTAGTGTGCACACAGATGTGAGTGCCTTTGGGTCCCCAGGGAAAGCTGTGTGCAAGCCACGGGCTATAGCCATTGGCAGATGAAATCACACGTAGCCCATCAGCTGTGGCGTTTGCGCAGAGTGTGGAAGTTCAGACTCTTGTACACTCATCTTTGTCCTTTGGTGCTTTCCCTCTCTACATATATGTTATGAAGACAAAGATAATGGGGCCCTTTGGCCCAAGAAGGGTGATTTTAATACCCCAGTAAGATATCTTCCGAAGGTAACCTGTACCAGCCAAGTATACTTCAAGTAGCGTTTAACTCTGTTTTCATTTGCTTAGTTTTTTCTCCTAAAGTTGATTAAGAGCCTGAGGCTAGAACAGAGCAGAAGAAATAAAAGCAAGCTCTACCCTCCTGTCACCTGCTAACAGTCATTGAAGCAGTTAATCAGTCATTCTCTATGAGAATGACTAAAATGATACAGTAAAAAAGTCCTGCTTGCTCAGGTTTATCACTCAGTTTATTGTGTTTGCTTCCTTGAGAAGATGTTTTCTGAGGCTACATGAGAAGGTCACCCCTCTTTTGACCTTAGGGTTGCCAGTTGAATCAGAACACCTTCTAATCTTTAAACCATTGGAAACAGAACAGTAATCATATGCCCATCTGGAATATCAGGAACTTGAAACATAGACACTGGCTCTTTATCTGAAGAGTCCTAGAATGCATACGAATAATATGCTAATTGTGAACCAATCTGCTAACTTGTAAATCTGCAATAACATGCTTGCTCCATTACAAGCAACAGAACTCTATAAATAATCAGGTGAAATTTACTTTTCCCTTTACAAGCTATCAGTGTCACTAATAGCAAGCTGTGCATTCCCGACTGGTAATTATGTTGCTGCGATTAAGTTACTTCTGGTGCTTTAAAAATAACCTTGACTATTCCTCTTGTCTCAGAATTGCCTGGCAGGAATCATTCACGGGAGCAATCCCTGTGTCACACAATACGGTTGCGATGTTATTGGATTAAGGACAGTCAGCAAGAAGAGTCCAAAGCACTTTCCAAGATTAGTTTCTCAGGAAAAGTGCTTTCCCCAGAAAACGCACGCTCCTAAGAGAGTGTAATCCACCATTTACTGAGAGTAATAGCAATCTCACCATGATATTAGATAAAAAGCTCTGTGGTAGAAAAACCTCTGAGGACAGCACATAGCACAGTCGTTGGATAGAAATAAGTTTATCCAACTTGACGTTTTTCTGAAACTTGCTCTATTTCTTAATGGTATTAACAATGCTGGAGAAGAGTTGAGTAGGTAAACTGACAGGCTAGTTTTGTCACTGGGTGCTATTTATACAAAGTAGACCATGCGATTTTACCACTATGTGCTCCTTCTGACAAGGAGTGGGGATGGTATCACGTTGGCTCACAGCAAACAGGCAGCTCGACATGACCTCCAGATACTATGCCCCTGAATATGTTGGTGCTGCACCTAGATCTTGAATACTGTGTGCTGCTCTTGCTCCCCATTCTCACCAATCTCCTGAAATGATCTGTTAAAATGAGAAAAGGTACTGAAAGTGGTTAATGTTGGATGTACTTATCTACCTGTGCCATTCTGTTAATTTTAAAAGTTGAAAATTAGCAGTAATCTGGCATTAAAGACAATGCATTTGACTCCACTTTTCAGGAAGTCTAAATAAATGTTATGTTCTCTCAGGAGTGACTGAAGAGGCCACAGTAGAGAGCTGTTAAACATTGACCTTTCTGGAGAAGGTGAATAAGGAGCAATTGCAACATTTCATAAGCCACAACCTAGAATTAAATTGCTAGGAATAGATTTAAAACATCAAAGGAGATTCTTTTTCATGCAGTTCATAGCTAAATTGAGTCACCTTTTACCGCAAAGAAGTTGCAAGGCAAAAACTGTGAATGAGATTTAAGAGCAATTCAGCAAGGATATTAGATGATATGAATTCTTAGGCTGACTCTAAATTGCAGTTTTTATGTTCCTGTCACTTGAACCCAAATAGCAGGAACTACTGCTGTGTGTAACTTGAAGAGCACATACGCATACATTCAGTACTACTGGAATGCATGTACCGTATTGTAACACAATTTATGCAGCCAGACAGTGTTTCTAGTACCTTGGCATTTAAGGAAGAGAGAGTATTGAAGTACAACTTATACAAATCTCATTATTACAAGGCACAGGGGCATGGAAAGGTATCAGTCTCTAAATTTGTACTATTCAAAAATGATTATTAGTGTGAATCTATATACAGACCACCACTATAATTTAAAAGCAGGCTCCAAAACAAATTCAGATTCATTTCATAAAGGTACATATTTTTTAGTCCATCACTTTTATTCCTCAATGCGCTCTTTTATACTGGTGCATTTGAAATTCAAATGGAGCTGTAGTAGGAAAACATCTCTGTAACTGCCTGCCCTTAACCAGAAACCCTGGGAAATCCTTGCTGGCGCTCAGCAGGAGGTTTTCATTCAGCCTCTCAGACCAGAACGTCGTTCTCCCCTTGAACACTGCCAGGGCCAGGGCTTTTTCTTCAACGTGCAGGTGTGGGGCTCATTTTTTAAGTAACGAATGAGAACTGCTGAGCAGGGCACAAAAACTTCCAAACTGAAAAAGTATCCAGTTCGTGTTACTGTCTCTGGGTATGCACGCATGTGTGTGCCTAGCACACAATAAATAATCCCTTCGGGTTGAAAAATACCCAGATAATTACTTGATATGAAAAATGTAAACAAAAAGGTAGGGTTGTTTGTTTGTTTGTTTGTTTTTCTTCTATTTAGGCATCAAGCTGTCCAAGGGAACAAAAACATGTATTTTGGGCTACTACTTCATCTATCTTGTCTGCGCTGCTTTCACTTTAATCAACAACCCATGGAGTTAAACAAGGGATCGCTGGATGACCACCAGCAATGCACACAGGCAGTAACCTGTCCCTGTAGGACCTGCAGTCCTGCTCCAGGCTGAAGCAGGAGCCCACCATGTGAGGGGCTCCGAGACCCCTGGTGCTATCACCTACCTGAGAATACCACCCTTGCCTCCGCTAGTGCTTTCCCTGCCGAGGGGCTGCGGGGGGACGAGGGCATGGTGTGGGTTCTCCTTGCCTAGGAAGGGTCCAGCCCCTGCTTCACTTGGGCTCCTCTGCCCACCACTGCAGTAGATACGGGCTCTTCCCCCACACAGGTGCTGAGGAGTGATGCATTGTGACGTATTATCCCCTTGGCTCTGCGAGCGTCCCTGGTGTTGGCCTGGCCCCATCCCCACTCCAGCAGGGTGGCAGCCCTGGGGAGACAGCTTCCACAGCTACCCTTGGAGACTCTGAGACCCACACCTGTTTCCGTAGGTGCAGTGAATCTGCTGAAGCCTGCCCACTGACACATAAAATGCTTTGTCTTTAGGAAACCAGAGTTGTAGAGACTCTGACTTTTTGAGTTTCAGCTGTTATTTGCTGCTTCAGGGGAGCTTTATAAAAAGGGTGGCTCCTGGGCAGCTCTTGCAGCTCTTTAGGGTCTTCTACTCCGTGAAAGTGGTCTAAGAGAGGACATGCAGGTCTTTTTCTAAAACTACTTTTTCCTGGTTCACCCATTAATTTTTTTGAGTCTTGTTGGGTTTGGGTTTTTGTTGGGTTTTTTTTGGTGCTGGCAAAAGCTATGGGATAAGAGAGCCCCAGGCAAAAGTCTGGCTGGTGTGTGTGTTGGAGCTGCCTTGATTTCTGCTGATCCTCCAGCTGCTGCTTCCATCTGTTGTCTTCTGCTTTTTCTTTCACTTGTAAACACCTTAGGGCACAAGCCGTTTCTACGTGTGTGAATCCAAAGGGACCAGTATGGTACAATACAAATCCTCAGAGCTTCAGCAATACACGTAACATTAAAAATGCTCAGCAAGAGATTTCCCGTATATTTCCAACCTCATCTGAAATAAGTCTTCTAATTCATGAATAATCAAGGAAAGCACAGTATTCGTTAACACTCTTTAAACATTTGTGGTAACTCTGATTTGTGTTCTGAGGCTTTTTTATTGTTGCTTCAATAGTTTTCTTTTTCCCAGCCGTCCCTAAAGGGCAGTATCTGAGTGTTTGATAGGCAATGCTTGTCTCTGCACGCTTGCTGGCAAATGCTGATCTTCTGAGTAAGAACGGAGCTGGTGGACACTGGCTCTGAATCACCACGGGTTACTTGTTCAACAAGATTTTGCTCCGGGCTCCTCCTCTTGACCTTCCAGCTGCTCCTCCCACTCTGACTTGTCTCTGTCTTTCCTCCTCTTCCCAGTCTGGTCTCTCCCATGTCTCACACCTTCTCCCTTCGCTTTCCCAATGCCCTCTTCCCCAGGCCTCTCAGCCAGCTTCTTTTTGCTCTGTCATGCCAGGGTGGGAGCACACCCAGACTCTGCCGGGCATCTCCAGGGGCTGGGTACAGCCTCCTGCTGCCACCTGCAATGGTGTGCCATGCTGCCATGCTACCAGAGGCTGGCTTCATCCTCAAGCCCTCATCTTCATGGAAAAGTGTAGCCGTTTAAAATACCAGTGTGGTCGAAGAGATGTTACATTTGCACAAGCAATGCTGCACATAGGTGTGCTGATGTTGGTATTGATTTTCATACAGTAAGGTGGATAACATTTATTTTTCTTGTCAGTCTTTATGCTGTGCAAATTTCTTCCACAATGTGTCTAATTAAGAAAGCAGAAGACCACCCTTCTAATTGGCATTACTATATTTTATATAGCGGAAGTCTAATAAGTCACTGAAAGATAAAAGATGGGAAAATATGACTGCTCTGTCATTGGACTACAGATTAAATCATATGACTTCAAAATTTTCAGCAGCAAGAACAATAACATCATTAAAAAGCCTTGCAAAAGTGTATCCAGTTTTGAAGCAGCCACATGGTGGACAGCAGGACATCCTCAGGCCTTACAAACAAGGCTGTCTTGCTGGAGGGGTCTGTTTCTGAGCTGGAGGGAGACATGAGGTGACACTGGAGCTGCAACACGTGTTCTGCTTTTTCTACCTGCTTAGACTTGATAGTCTGTTTTATTTTAAAACAGAGTTGCTAAATGAACAACTGTGATAGCTGGATGCAGCAATCTATGAATACAAGAATATATGAATTTGGTGCCAAGGTTTTTGCTGAAAACCTGGGTTTAAAAAAACCTTATGTTTTGCTTCCTGGGGTTTTATTCATAGCAGATATTAATGCTGCTGTTTATTGGTAACAATGCTATTGTAGGTGGTGTGAAGATGGTAAGGCATGCTAAAGACTTTGCCCTTAATAGGTTATTTTCATTCTTCCCAAGGTTTGATTCTGATGATTGTGCTGATTCTGTCACCACATGGTGTGGTTTTATTTCGTTTGGTTTTAGTTCTTGTTTTGTTTTCTTGTTTTTTTTTTTTGCTATGAGAATGAATATGTTTGTCGGTACTCACGGCGAGTCTGAATTTGGTTTAAAAAAAAAGCCCTGGAGTTCTCAGGCAAATTATTGCTTTATTGGAGAATTTATTTGCTTTGTCTACATTTGAATCCCTTATCTCGAGCTCAAGTCAGGGCAGCTATGTTGCAAAATACATCCAGAATACCAGCCAAAGGAATGGCTGTATTCCACTAAGTTCACTTTTGCATGCTATAGATCTCTAGCATCACTGTTTCCAGTTGCCAGTCTCTCTGCTGGAGGCTGCCATCCCTGTAGTGACTGACTGGATGCCATCTATCCCCACCTCAGTGAACAGTGTTTGCCTCAGTCCACAGTGTGGCACCTCAACTTCAGCTGCAAAGAATTTGGGTTAAGATGCCAGGCTCTGGGCTGGAACAGCTGAGGCGTGGACACATGCTCCTCTGCCATCCCTGCTGTGGAGAGGGGGAGGTCAGGAAATCAAATGCTGGGATTAGTAACATGATATACCATGCTAGGAAAATTCACCAGGGCTCATCTGTTGGATTCTGAACACTTCTGAGAGCATATTCAAAGTCTTTTGCTGTGGTGGGGTGGTTGGAGTTTAGGTTTTGGGTTTTTTTGTTTTGTTTTTTTTCCCACTTTTCTTTTATTTCACTGAACTGAGGTCCTCTATGGATTGTGCTCCAGTCAGCCATGGCAGAGCTGGCCTGCTCTCCCTGGGCTCCTGAAGTAAACTGTAGGAAGACCGTTAAGAGGAGACTGACGGAACTCTGATGTAGATGACCTGCAGCCACATTAATTATTGATCACGTTAGCAGTTGATGAGTTGTGCTAAATTGATCTGTGGCAAGATAACATGAATTAAAAGCCGCTTAAATATTTAATTCCAGGCTCTTTCTATATGGCAGGAATTTGAATGAAAGTCTACAAATGAGTCATGACTGGAATCAACTTTTCGGTAAAGATGAGATATCAGAATAAAAGGTGCTATCTAAATGTAAATTATGATGTATTAGAGGAGAAATCTCTTGCATGTAAACATTTTAATGGAGGACTGGAAAGCTTTCCAGGTGAAATTATCTAAATATATAGATGGAAATTTTCTTTTTATTAGTTCAACTTCTGCATATTTTGCTTTTAATTAAACCTTGCTGCATCCGAGGTAGTGCAGGAGGCAGTGTAGGGAGAGAGAGAGACTGAAAGCCTGTAGGAAGTGAAGGAGGGCTGTTGGCTGAAACTCCCTGTGTTTGCCGCAGCACTGCGACGCTGTACAGCTGGAGCACAGCTTGAGTGAAATGAATCCATAGATGACTGGCGAGAGGAAGTAAGGGGGCTAGTTCTGACATTGGAGATATATATGTGTGTGTGGGTATATATATCAGGCACAAGAATTTGCTGATGATTCTGCACAAGGGCTTGTAATAGTAGGGGAGGACTCAGGGAGCTGGTGCCCTGTATGTCAGCAGCACCAGTTAAAGTGCCTTTGACAGAGAGATAAGCCCCATTGAATGAAAAGGTTGGAATCCAAAGAGCCGCTTGGACCTTCTGAGCATGCTCTGATTGCACTGCATTGCCCCACAAACTTTTTGAAGGACTTTTTGGTGTCATTAATACAGTTTTGAAGGTTGGCATGCCTTCCTGGTTGGCTTAGGTGCCACAGTTCCAAATAAACCTTTCCCTAGCTTCTCCCAGCCTCTTCACGGAGCAACATCCTTAATGTAAAGCAGGCCTGGTCCTGGGGTAGAAACACGTTTTATTTCAGCATTATAGTGCATACAGGCTAGCGTTATCTGTAGCGAGGAGGATCCTGCCCACTCCAGTTTCTTCCTTCCCTTTCGTCTCACTTCATTCCTCCACGTAGCAGAGAGCACTTTGGCAGTTGAGGGTATTTGTCTTGTTTTTTCTCACCCTTCACAAAGGCTGTCCTCTGCTTAACATGCACATTTTTTCCTTTGGAGCCATTTTCCTCCGTAGGCTCTCTGGGCTGGCCAGCTGCCAAACAGTAGGGTGAGCTGCATGAAAAAGCCTTGATCATTGACAGGCTGTCTTACAATTTCTTTCTTGTATTCAAGATGCAGATGGATGTTATTAGAAAGGTTTTTACTTCGAATGTGCGCAGCTTGTCCACATGCCCGAGATTAGTGCTCAATACTCCTATAATGCTTTTCATCCTCAAAAGGGCTTTACGAGTGCCAGCCCTCAGAACGCCCCTGCGAGGTAGGTGCACACCTTTTGTTAACGTGCTTTGGAACAAGGAGAGACACATGTTGGTGACTTGTTCAAAGATGTGTCACACAGCAAGCATTGTAAAGGAAGGAAATCTTTACACTTCCCCAGTGTTCTTCTGTGATGTTTTCCTGTCTAAAAAAAAAATAATCACAAGATTTCACCATGGCAGCATGTTTTTGCATATGAAAGAAGTGATTAGTGATATCAAAAATTAAATGTATCTCAGGTTATAGTACTACTAGATAAATATGCAGCAATTCTAAAATTTATGAGGCCAAATTTCCTACTGCACTAAGCTTCAATTAATACAGCAGAGCAGCAGCCTAAGGGGATCATCAAAGAGACACAAGTTTGATAGAAGATTTGGAGCGCTTGCCTCAAACCATACTTCAAAACACAGGGAAATGATTTTAGGATGAGTGATGAAAAATGCTTGTCTTCTCAGTTGAAAGGACAGTGCAGGATTATTTTTTTTTATCTGCTTTAACTGCATGATTATAATTAAAGCAGCTACAGTAACAGCAACAGCCCCAGTATGAACTCCCTTCCACCGAAAGCTCCTGTAATACTGTATCTCATCTTAGTGAGGGGGTTGGAATAAGCTGTAGCTGTGAAAGGCATCTTTATAATTATGTATTCTCACCGAGCTTTTACTGGCATGACTACATTGGCATGCTTTACCTTGCACAGACAAGCCAATAAAAGTTTCAAGTGTCGACCAGCATACATAATCTGGCTAGGGCCAAGATCACTCTGTGAGATGAGGTTTCTAAACTAGGTTGGTAAGCCCTTGAAGGGTGTCTAATAATTGGCATTAAGGGTCTTTGTAGCCTCAGTGAGCCTCAGGGCCCGCAGAGGTAGCTGGAGGAAATTTGCTTGGAAAACAGTAGTTGCCTTAACCCCATAGGGAATAATTAATAAGGCTGTGAGATGGTGAGGTGCTTGTCCTGAATAAACCAGCAAGAACTGACTGGTAGGAGACAGTAAGCAAGAAGATTTGCTTTATAGACATGCACGTTCTTTATGCTTTCTGGGTAAAATCTAGGTTGAGAATAGCCTGTCCAGCTTAAGTCATGAGAAGGGTAAAGCTAGATAGCTTAAAGCTAGTATTTATTTTAACTCTGCTCCATCTTCCCCATTTTGACTAAGCTTTGTTGTCTTTAAGATTGTGATTATTTACTTAGTGGAAAAAAAAAAGAAATAGTTATCACAGAATCACAGAATGGTTTGGGTTGGAAAGGACCTTAAAGACCATCTAGTTCCAACTCCCCTGCCATGGGCAAGGACACCTCCTACCAGACCAGGTTGCTCAAAGCCCCATCCAGCCTGGCCTTGAACACTTCCAGAGGTGGGGCATCCGTAACTTCTCTGGGCAACTTGTCCCAGTGCCTCACCACCCTCACAGTAAAGAATTTCTTCCTAAGATCTAATCTAAATCTCCCCTCTCTCAGTTTAAACCTGTTACCTCTCGTTCTATCACTCCACTCCCTGGTAAAGAGTCCGTTCCCATCTCTCCTGTAGGTCCCCTTTAGGCACTGGAAGGCTGCTGTAAGGTCTCCCCAGAATCTTCTCTTCTCCAGGCTGAACAACCCCAACTCTGTCAGCCTCTCGTAGGAGAGGTGCTCCAGCCTCCTGATCACTTTCGTGGCCCTCCTCTGTCCAGCAAAAAAAGGAATCTGCAGCATCTCAGGAAAGATGTTGAGAATAAGTTACTGAACTCTCTGTTGCAGCTGAGAGGACTGTCTTCCCATGCTGCATACAGTAGAGTGAAGGAGTGGAAGGGAATAAAGTGAACATACTTTTTTACTCCCCAAAATGGATCCGTACCTGTTTTCCATAATAACTCCACATTTGGGTCTTCTCCCTCTTGCTGCTCTGGGAAAGCTATCTGGCCCCAGAAATTACTCTGTAGAAAAGGAAAAAGTTACTTATTTCCTGGTTTTCTAACAACTATACAGTGTTTCAGATGAATTCAGGGAAATGATGGGCAGATAAATTCATCAAAATTATTTTATGGGAAATTGCAGCTGGAGCAAGCTATCACATTTTTATGGATTCCACATCCATGGCCTTTAATGTCAGCTACCCTATTTCACTTTATAATCGTGTAAGTGAGTTCATGTGGGCCAATTAAGGATTTTCAGTTGCCTTCAAAAGAGCTGTAAATGCCTGTTAGAGCTTGAAGATACTATATGATTTAACCTTGAACATTTGGGGTAAAGAGGTGCTCTACTATGGCTATGATGTACCTGCACGGTTTCGATGACAAAGCATATGTGTGTTCATTCACAAAACCATGAGGCATTTAAGTTACTATTTCAAAGATATGTAACACTTTGGATATGTCCAGTATTTTTATTCCTCTTTAAAACTTACAAAACCAAAGATTTGCAAGCATTGCAGAATAGCTTCAGGCCACCCTGGGCCAGTTTTTTTTCAAATGCCACAACAATTCCATCCACCTGAAAATCCCTTTCTAATTTCCCATAGGATTACCCTTGGAAATGTCAGCTCTGAAGCTCCTGCAAAGTGAAGTACAACTTGACTCCCAGATCAAGTGGAACTTGACTGCACAGATCTTACAAGGTCTAACCACAGTAGGAAAAGACTTCCCCTAGCTTCAGTGTTGATCTCCAAGTTCAAGTCAACAGACTACCTGTACCATTATTGCTGGTTTCAAAAGAATATGTGATATTTGGCTTCAAAGGCTCCACTTTGCACTTTGAAGATGTGCTGAGGTGTGTTTTTAATCAATTGTTTTTACATTGCCCAGCAGTATCAGCCCACTGTCTGGCTCAGAGATTTACATATACAGTGAGTGGGGCCCTTACTAAAAGTGTATTAGTGATGAGTGTGGGTTAAGAATTACGGGTACTTCAAATAAAACTTTGAAAGTTTTGAATAGAATGAAAAACCCTTGCAAATACTTAACTTCTGGAGCATTAGTATTATTTTTGGAACACGAGGGACCAGGACAAATTAAAGATGAAATTTTCTCTTGTACTTCAGCTCCTCTCCTCCACGACAAGAGGAATCTAGCTTCATACCTGAATGCAATAGTAATGCCAAAGCTTGAGGCAAAATTGTTAGCTATTCACATCAATGGAATGAAGTTATACAGCTCAATTCCACCTGAGAGAAGAATCATTTTAAAAGTTTGTGTGTTGCTAACAAGACACAGATGTCGCCATTGGGCGAACAGGGGCAAGATTGTTTTGTTGTTCGTCACGCACCCCTTCCCAGGGGCACGGCTGAGCTGACGTTAGAGAATTCTCTCTTTCTGAGGGTTTAAAACAGTGCATCGGGGTTTTTTTCTAGCTAGAGTCTAAAAGGAGTATATCCATCCTGTGCTGCAACACTCTGAGAGATCCCTGCAAACCCATCAGGGATCAGAGCCAAGGAACAGGTCCTTAGCTGTTTTAAACTAGCAAGATGTTGTTGATCTCATTGAAATATGTGGATTTTATTCAGATGAGGATCTGGACTGTAACGCAAAGATACACTGAAGCAGGAGAAATGATCCACCCTAGCTCATCTCCAGCTGAAGAATCTGCTTCCTCACGTGGATGCTAAATTGCACATGAACAAGAGCATGTGGATGCCAATCCCCACCCTCCAGCTTATTTGCAGGAGGATACTTCTGAAGTATTTCAAGACTTCCTTATCCCAAGGACTAAATACACTGAGCTGTCTCCATGCTGGCTAGGTGGAGCTGAAGGAAGAGAAACAAAAATTAAATATGGATAACAGGAGTGTGCTTATTGTGGCAGTGTACAGGGCTCTCGTCGTGCCAGTCAGATGCCAGCATATGTCAGCAGCCTTTTAAGATGCTAGTAGCACAAAAAGGGAAAATTCCTAGCAAAGATCTTCCCCCTGACAAAATCTTTAAGAATTCATGTGCTTTTCAAAAATGTACATCTTCCAAAGAGTCACTTGATTTCCCACAAAGTGCTAATCTCAACTCCCTCTTTCTGTGCTACTGCTTCCCACATTTCAGTTTCTTTTCCTGACTTAAAAAGCACATTTACAAGATATACTTGGTCAGCTACAGGTCTTTGTTGGCAGCTTCCCCATGCTAGTTGCTCTGCTAAGCACAATAACAATGAGACACGCAATTTCGAAAAATTTTTCTTCTTTTTTTTTTTTTTTTTTTTTTTTTTTAAATTCATTCTGGAAATGAAAAGTGAACCAGACAGCTGGTTCCCATGTTTTTCCAGCAGTGGTACAACAAGGCAACGGTGGATGTCCTCACCACAAATCGGTTGTTACAGGAGTAGGAAGATAATGTTTATCCCAGCTAGCTGCTGGATGTTTGAAGAGTATTATAAGTATCTGATTCATAATTGAAACAAATAGTGAGATTAGCACAAAAAAAAAATGAAAAGTGAAAATTTATTGCTCTCTGTCTTAAATATAGATCCAGGTAACACAAGGAATATACTGTATAAACACCTACCCCCACAGTTAGTGACTGCTTACCTGCACAGTGCTGCTTATTTTTGGCTGTTCCTTTAGGTCTCTATTTTTGTATTAGTCAAGGATTTCTTGCTCCAAGTTAATTTAATGCTTGAATTTATTATAGTGTATTTTTACGGAAGCTGAAGGTCCCAGTGGAAACAGGAATCTCTCTGTATTAAGTTCTTTACAAAAAGAAAGAAGTAGAAAGTCTTAATTTTCACTGCTGACATCACTGGTGATTGTAGAGTTTGTGTGAAACAAACTTGGCCATAACAATGTTTTGAAAACAATTTTTTTTTCTATGATCTGTCTAATAAGAGTGTTCTTGGACTACGGATGTAGCGAGGAGCTCTGTACCCCTTAATGACAATCCATATTGTCATTAACTTGTCTGGAACTGTCAGGACAATTCCACAATAAGCTTAGATCACCTTGGCAACTTACCTCAGTTTTGATCTATTTGGAATATGACTTCTTGGGATAAAGTAAAATTTGATTTTAATGCTGTTTTATTCCAGGTACTGGATGGTTTCTTCCTGGAAAAATAAATGGAACATAAACTGATGGAGTGTGGCATCACTGATTTGTAAGTAACAAAAATATTAACTTTTCTAGCATTTGCTGAACTGAAAGTTGATTCTATCTGTTTAAATCGGTACCTAGTACTTGTCACATTATGATATAGGTGTGAATATGCTTTGCCAGGATATATATGCACAGCACAGAAACATTCACTGAAGTTCACACCCACACATCCCCATATGCTTTGAACAGATCTAAACGGTGACTGAAGAATAAAGAAGGCTGAACCGCATAAACATTACACACAATGACTATTAATTTCAAAGGAAGGGAATAATTTATAAAGGTTGTTAGGAAGCAATGTAAATGCAAATGCTCCTCTAATAAGCACCGGTAGTATCATGTTGGAACATATTTGTGATGCAGTATAGCGTGTTAAAGCAAGCGGGGAAGACCGTGGACGATTTCTGTGGAAGATGGTGACAAGAGTAAAGAGGAGAAAGCTGATGGGGATGTGGCATTCGGGACTCGCTCCAAGGAATAGTTCCAGCAGGGGCTGACTGAGCAGTGCAGTAAGCAGTGCTTGGTGGCTGAGCAAGGACAGGCAATATCTGGAATAATTAATCAATAATTCATTATGGAAAAATGCTACTAGCTGTAAACTTAATTTGTAGAATAATGCCCTGCAGTAATGCCAAAAGTTATAAATATATTCATATTTTTTGAAACAGCTGGTACTGACTGAAGCCAAACACTTCAATCATATGTAATAAAGCTGACGTTTTTTTCCAAAAAGGTTTCTGATGGTAGACAGGGAAAATGAGGCAATCAGTATAGAATCCTAATACTGAAAATAGCACATTTGGAGTGAAAGGTCTTAATAACAATGGTAACAACAAATTTTTCTCTTATAAATATTTCATATCTTTGTGCAGGAATAAAATTCCTACCTCCTATGTGTTCCATTTTCCTTGCAGAGCTTTACATGTTTTATTCATCATTCTGCATGATCTATTAGATAACTTTATCATCCTATAGTGTTTTATGAAAAATGTTATCATTGGAAATTAATGATCATCTGGCTGGCTATCATTATTACATATGGGTTAAATTCTTGTAAAGACTTGGCCAGCTTTGAATAAATAGTAATCCTGTCTAGATTGACTTCTAGACAATTTCCCCTTTTCATACATTGGCACAGTCGTGTAATGTTTGGGTTGTAGAAACTTCAAAAGATTATTTTAAACAACTCAATTACAGTTATTTTAGAAAGAGTAGGTTTGTCTTTTCTTCTAGGAAACGCATTAGTTTGAAACCAAAACACCAAAATGTAAGTTTGGGTTTTAATTTGTTCAATAATGAAAACTTCAAAGGCAGTGAATAAGAATGAAATATTTTTTCCTTATTTGGGATGTTATTTACTGAAATATAATATTTGAAATACATGTGCCACCAAATATATAGTTCACATAACTGTTTTATAAGATTCTTTTGACAGTTGGAATCGCTCCTACGTATATCCTGCCCGTATTAGACTGTGGATGACTATTTGGAAAGGACTAGAGTATATTTTTTTAACCTATCTACGATTCAGAAAATGTCGTCTATCTAAACAGACCCTGTTTTCAGTCTGTCTGATACCTTTGCCACTGTGCAATTCAAGAACTGCCACAAGGCACCTCTCCCTGCTGGCAGCCTGGCCCAGAGGGCACCAGCACTGGAGCACCAACTTCTTGCCATGTGCTTTGCACCATCCCGCCGAAACAACTTCTTTCACTACATGACCTCATGATGACAAAAGATGCTATTTGACTGTTTCTATGCCTGTGGTTAATTTCCTGTTTAAGAAAACTCAAAATGCTGTTAGTTTTTTTTGACTTTGCAGTGCTTTTCTTATGTCTTGGAATACTTCATCTAAGAAGCTGAGTCAATACTTTTGTCCCCCCCTCTTCACAGCAGGAGAAGCTGAAGCAGATGATGTTGAAGCGAGGTCCTGAGCACCCCTTTCCTGGTGGAGGTACCAGGATAGGAGACACTATCATCTCATATCATCACTTCCACTCCCAAGAGGTAAGGGGCACACCTGTACCGTTGTTACAAGCACAAACGAAGCTTGTGTAGATGTACCTGAGCTTACCTCAGAAATACAAGCTTGACCTTCAAGAGTTCCTGCTAATTTGTTCAGTCTTCATACAAAATGTAGCATAGGGGGCCACCATCCAGTACAACACCTCTTGAGGCTGCCATACGTATTTCAGCCACCTTTCCTTTTGCCTGGGCGCCTTTATCAGGGCAGCTGAAGGGAACACCCTGTGGGCTACGAATTCCTCTCGCACAACCATGTAAATACTTGGGTAGTATGTAAATACAACGACCATGTAAATGCTTGGCCTTGGACAGCCGGTCCCTGAGGTGCCACTGCTGGCATTAAACTAAGTAGTTAAAGCCGCTTTGCATACATTTGCAGTTACAGCAGAAGTCGAATGATAAATATTCCCAAATGTAGCTGTGCAAACAGTGGCAAATTCTGAATAAATGTATGAAATGCATTATACTAGTCAAAAATTCTTCTCCTTTTTTTTTTTTATTTTAAGAAAAAACAAAAGACAAATTTTGCTTTATGCCACAGGCCAAACTCTCTTGTACAACCTTTTGAATTTTGTACTCTTTTATAAGTACAAAAGGACCTTAAAGCGACAGTAAAAATTCAGGAGTGTTAACTCATTGCTACCTTTCTGTCCTGCCCTGTGGCAGAGGGTGTTAGGTACTGTACCTGTACACCAGCGAGCACTCGTTGGCAAATAGCCACATAACTAGAGGATGTTATGTAAAAAAAATAACAAAAAAAGCCCCAAACAAACGAACAAAAAGCCCCCCGTGCCCTTCACCGTGTTGTAAAAGACCATAAAAACTGGAGTTGCAAACGGTAATATTCTCAGCCATGTATAAGTCCCCAAAGATGAGATACAGCATTCTTGGAAATGTTGCCATCCCGAAAGACAGAGCATAGAGGCTAATCTTGTTGAGAGGAGATAGTGTCTCCTTGGTAGTGGCCTTACTTGTACCTGAAATCATTCATCTTTGACTTAAAATCCAATAAAATTGGCTTCTGCCCAGCCCAGTGGCGATGGCTACTGTTCTCAAGGTCAGTTCTGGAGTGGTTTGCCAGGCCAATACCTCCCTTCCCCTTTGCTGTCCACGTCTACCAACAGTTATGAAAGTAACTCTTTATGGTTGCTGAGAAGGTGCCAGGAGAGAGCTGGGAAGGAGACGGGCAGTCCTGAGGGCTGGAGCTCAGCCGCATGGATCTGCTTCAGCTGCCATGCTGTCTCCAGAAGATGGATGAAAACAAGTGTTTATCCAAAGAAAGGGGATAAAAGGACATCCATGGGTTTATACCCATACCAAGCAAATATAGTCTACTAAGTTAGCCAAAGGGGTGATGTTCTGTTTCCCTGGCAGGGCAGGCCAGCCTCTGCTGAGCAAACCAGGCATTTACATGTGAGTGACTGATAACTGGTGTCTCAAATGAAAAGCTGTGTGGCTAAGTCAAGTCCAAGCCTCTCGAAGTGCCAGTATGTTTTTAAAAAATGTGAGGGTTAGCAAATGAGGAAATTGCTCACGGAATGCTGAGTTTGTTTCCTTGGCATATTAGTAACTGACCAGACCATTTCAATTTATCCCTTAAAAGAAACAGAGATATTGAGGAAGGCAGAAACTCTGTATTTCTAAGGCAAAATACTTTTCTAAAATATTTTAACATAGTGCTTAGTTACAGCTATCTAAAAAGATATTATGCTGAGCTGTCATATTTTGAGTTGCAGCCTTTTCATATTGCTGAAATATCAATACTGTATGTACTTTAATGTAATATATATGGCTAACTCTTGGTTTCCTAGTGTAATATGGGGTAAGAAACCTATGTAATGTAATAACATGACCAGCCCAAACAACACCTTCCCCTCCCCCCAATCCATTGTAAGTCAGGCTGGATAATGTAGCCTGAGGAACAACCAAAGCAACTGCAAAATGAACAGCAGGTCCTGGTATATATGTGTATTCTAAAACACACTGATGTACTGTTGATGTTAGAAAACAGGAAAGACTAAGAGAAGATGAAAGCTGCAAAAATGTTTGATGTTGCACACTATATTTTGCGGAATATTTGCATGAAAAATAGGGGTTTCCAGTCATAATCACATGTGTTTCCTAATAACCGTTGTCCTTACTCTGCATCTTGATGATTATTTGCTGTTTTTTTCCTATTCAGGTATAAGAACTATTCTAATTTCATTTAGAAAAAAAAAACAGCCCAAAGGACAGGTTTGTATTTACTATGGGGAACGTAAACAATCAGAAGCCTCTGTATTATATAAACATGTCACTTGCAGACACCAAAAAGGTGTTAATGCAACATTGTTGCATTGTTAAGAGATTGTTGAATGTATTTATACATAATTCTCTAGCTTTCATTCATTCCCATTTCTAGCACCTCATGTGGCTTGTGATAGGCCTTTGACATACGCTTGTAACCATCGAGATTTGTTACACTAATAAGAATCGGAGCTCCCAAAATCCCATCAGCTGAACTTAAATATCACTGTGAATCACAGGTACTGTGTTACCAGATAGCACAACAAAAAATTATTCAGAGTGAAACACTTCACTTGGTGCTGGTACAGCTCATAGGTCTGAAATGAAAGATAATTGCATATTTAAATAGAGTGGGTAGCTCTGTTTTGATGTGGAGATATGAAGATGTCAGGCAAACTAGTCTGTAGCAGGAGGGAATGGGTGCCCTGAAGTGATTGAGGAGCGGAGCCCAGGAGAGCATTCCTTGCATTCCTGCGGCATTTGCCCTATACATATGCCCCACAAAAAGAAGGGAATCTTAGCACTCCTGGGTTGGTAAGCTGAACTTCAGAAAAACTGGCACTTTCCCATCGCTGCAGGCTTGATTAATTTGAAGAAATGACACTCTCTGGATGATGAATGTAAGGCATATTTAAAACTGCTATTTTTTAGGGCAAAGGGCATTACATTTTCAATCCGGTAGTTAAAAAAAAAAATAAATAATTCCCCATAAGGACTACTAATAAGCACCAACAACCAAGATGTACCCTCCCTCGTCTTTTCCCATGGTCTGGCCAGAATTATTGGTATTAGCTGCAAAAATATTTTGCTGACACATATGAATGGGATTAGACCAAAGAGTTATCTTTGTTAATGAGCCATAGGAAGAAATTCAGTAGGTTTAGTAGATTACTGTCAGAAGACACAGCCTGTTTGAGAGCCACGTATGTCAAAAAGCCCAAAATTTTGTCTCCTGAGACTGGCAGTGTATGTCGTGTATGAAAAAAATAAATGGTTATCCCTATGAATTTTTGCAAATAAAATATACAAATAAATATTATACTCCCTTGCTTCTGATTAAAATCTGCAAACCCCTTCTAGTGACTGGAAATCAAACAGATTTCTTAATGTTGACATTGTTTACATTGCGTGATCCATATCAGCAAAGGGTACACGTTGCCTGTAAAAGCAAATACATTAATAGTATTACACCACCGTTAATGGCACATTAATAATACTTCCACGGCTCGTCTTTGTCGAGCTGCTGTCGAGACGTGCTGGGTGGCACGGGGTAAACAAAGAACATCAGCCATGTTGCCAGACCTTTACTCTTTAAAAAAACTTGAATTTGCGTGAGGAGGAGGAGGAGGAGATGGATAAGAAGAAGATAACGTCCAGAAAAAAAAAAAAAAAGTGTTAAAGATTTTGCACCCTTGCCTTCCTGTTCTTTTCTCCCGTGGAGCGGTGACAGAGGGGACAAGCCGGCTGATTAGGGATTATTCTTGAGTGACAACAGGTGGCCTCCCCAAAGCCAGGGAGACACCAGATCCAGCGGATCAAGCCTATTTATTACTTTTTTTGTTTTGTTTTGTGTTGTTTTTTTTTTTTTTTAAAGGGTCCAGCTTGCCCCCTCTTGCCCGTATCCACCGGGATCCGAGGATGCTGCTTTTTTTTTGGAAGGGGGGGGTTAAGGAAGATAGGGATGGCTTTCTGGGGGGTGTTAAA
>NW_015090774.1:4195862-4314337 GCF_001431845.1 Calidris pugnax | reverse complement strand
CCCCCGGCCGCGGCGCAGCCCCGCAGCTCCAGGCCGCGGCCGGCCCTCTTCCCTCCTTCCTTCCCTCCTTCCCTCCCTCATCCCCCCCCTTCCCATCTTCACCCCCCACTTTTCCCCGGGAGGCAGGAGGGGCGCGATGGCGTCCTACGTGGATAACAGCTTCCGCCAGGCGGTGATGAAGAACCCGGCGGAGAGGAGCCCCCAGGTAAGGAGGACCCTTTCCCGCCCCCCCCGCGACACCCTCTCACCCGTTTTGGGAGGGGGGGGAACACGGGACCCCCCCCACGCAGCCCCACGGCCCCGCTGCCGGGGCAGCAGAGGGGCTCCGGGTTCACAGACCCCCCCCTCAACACATCTCTCCCCCCCCCATCGCGAATTCCCGGGGGGCGAGCTGAGGGGAAGGGGAGACACGCGTGGAGGCCAACAACTTTCCCCCTACTCCCTCATTTATTTATTATTGTTTTTGAGGCGGGGGGGGCGGGCGGAGGGAGAGAGAAACGCCAGCGGAGTTTACTTTGAATTGTTCCTTCCGGTGGAAAGGAAAATGCGCCTAAAGTGTATCCATATTTATTTTATTTTATTTTCGACACCCTCCCTCTACATTCTGTGCGTGTGTTGTGCTTTGTTGTTGTCCCGCGGGTGGGAGTGCAATCCCTGACTTTTCCACAGCCGGCTGGCGCTGCCAGCGCCGTTTCATAATGTTGGGGCTGAGGTCAGTGGTGTTCTTGGCCAGCCCCTGCTCTCCCAAGTAGGGTGAGATCCTTACACAATGGCACCAGGCAGGGATTTTTGAGATACCTGTGCCGGGCTCCTCTTTGTGGGAGGAGTAGCGCCGGCTGAAGCTGTTTGTGAGCGTAGCTGGGCTCGGAGGGGCTAAGAAAGGGTAAACTGGGGACTGGAGTGCCTATAGAAACATTTTGACTTAACATGACCTGAAAAACAACTAAACTGAATGAGTTCCTTCTGCTCCCGACTGGTTGCTGCAGTGGCTGTTGCTGCCAACTGTCTAAAGACTAATAAGCTTTACGCTGATCCCTGCATCAAGCCGCGGTTCAATAGCTAATGATACAAGGAGTTACTTTGCTGGGAGTTGTAATGCCATCTGTCCTATTTTCTGAAGGCTTGCCCTGCTCTCTGAGCAGTCCCCGTGCTCTGGTTTTGGGGGAAGAGATGCCATTACTGGTGATTTTGGCAGGCGGCTGATTGGCCGCTGACGTTTTCAAACTGAGGGCAAAGAGGAAACCTTGACTTTCGGTCAGCACCCATAAGTCATTCCTCCTACTATAGATACGTCATTGTGGTAATGTTATTTTTAGACTCATGCTCATGGAATACATGTGAGAAAATAAAATCTCCCATGGAAAAACATACCGACTGCATAGGCGGCGTATGCAGTGGGTCTTTTTTGCAAATCTTCCTCTTTTTTTTCCTGTTTTTTTTTTTTTTTTTCCTTTAAAAAAACTGAGATGCTTCTGGAATGTGTTTTTGTGGTGCTAAAGTTGTCTCTCTGTCCTTGTCTGACCTTTTCCAAATGTCTGTTTGCCTTCAGTGCTGGACCCAGCCCATCAGCGTGTTGTGAAAGCTGGAGGAGGCCGAGTGCTCTCTCCTGGGGAGGACTCTCTTCCACAAACTTGTAGCGAGGTCCCTCATGATGTTAGAGGCATAAATTCCAGCCAGGGGAGCCTGCCGGCGGTGTCCGGCCTCGGGAGATGGTTATCAAAGGATGATCCGGTATTCGGGAGGAGTGACACTGGCAGATGCTCAGAAACCAGTTGGTCAGGTAGTGGGGCCACCAGACTGGGCTTGGGGAGACCACACTTCCCCTGTGACAGGTTCTGTGCCATGTAGACTTACACTTTCCCCTGGCCTTGCTGCTCAGCCCTGGTCTCTAAAAGGGACAACAGCAACAACAACAAAAAAAGACAAAGTCAGAAATGACGCAGTGAAGAAATTAGCTGGAACACAGGGATAAAGCTGGTGTGAAGGGCATGGAGCTGAGAGCTAAATCGGGAACGCCAGGGCTGTGTTAATGCTGTAAAACTTCCCGAATCAGCAGACTGGGAGCCTGCTGTGGCAATCGCCACAGGAAAGGAAACCCACCCTTAAATCCGTGAAACTGACACTGGCCAAAATAATCCACAAATAAGACCAAATTTGGGGGAAACATAACGTGTTGTTAGCACTGGAAATACTTGATACAGGTGATCAGATGTGCCCTCCTGTTGCTGCTGGGGAGAGCAGGGTTTGCAGCCGAAAACTCAGCTGGTGTTTTTGTGAATGGCTCACGTGAAAGGCTCTGGGGAGACCTTATAGCAGCCTTCCAGGGTCTGCAGGGAGCCTGCAGGAGAAGGACTCTTTGTCAAGAAGTGTAGTGACAGGACACGGGGTAACAGTTGAAAATTGAAAGAGGGGAGATTCAGATTAGATACCAGAAAGAAATTCTCTACTGTGAGGGTGGTGAGACACTGGAACAGGTTGCCCAGAGAAGCTGTGGATGCCCCATCCCTGGAAGTGTTCAAGGCCAGGCTGGATGGGGCTTTGAGCAACGTGGTCTGGTGGGAGGTGTCCCTGCCCATGGCAGGGGGGTTAGAACTAGATGATCTTTAATGTCCCTTCCAACCCAAACCATTCCATGATTCTATGTTGAATTGTGTGTGTTGAGGAGTTTCCTCGTGTTGGTGCTCTGTTCTGGAAGTTCCGTTTTGTTTTACAGCAGTATTGGCATTTGAAAGAAATACACTTATGCAGATCATCTTTCAGTCATTAAGTAAAATGAAAAAAGGAGTTTTTGTAGAAAGACACAAAGACCTTGTTTTTAAATCATCCCTGAAAGCAACTTTTTGTCTCCTTTTCTATGCTTATATTTTCTTTTCCTTGCTGCACTAACTTGCCAAAGTAGTTACTGAATTTTGGCTTTTGAGAAGTCATGAGGTACTTTCAAAGCTGAGAGAGGGTTGCAAAGAGAAAATATATTTATCATATTCGTGTCAGTACAGGAAATAACAAGAAAAGTATGTTAGTAGCGTATTTGCTGCTTCCTTGCATCACCAAGCTCATTGGGGCTCAGCTTCTCCCAAATCATGAGGAGGCAGATGCGTGCATGACTTCACTGCTCACCCTGGATTGTTGTGGTGCAAATTTGGCAAAATGACTTGAGTGGGGGCTGAGAGGAGAGCAGTGGCAGCAGGACAGCAGCTCCTGTTTGTATGTACAGCTTCGGGACCTGCCAGATCTGATACACGTTGCTGGAGAAAGGAAACTTAACTTTGCATGAACTTCTGTGGTGCTAAAATCTCTGGGTGATTTTGCACAGGACTGGCTTTTTTCTTTTTGAGGGAAGCTGTGCATTCTGCAATTGCTTTGGAAAATTCTTAGCTTCCTATCTCTTCGGTGTATCCTCGCTTACAGAGTTTTCGTGAATTTCGTGAATTTTGTCAATTTCGTGAATTGCAACTCAGTGCTCCATTGACTAAAGAAGCTCAAAAATAGAAAAGGGAATATCTACACGGCCTGCACTTTAACGTGCCTGTTGTGTAACAGAGCTCTCCTCTTTAATTGCTTTATTAAACTATTCATTTTGCTTTGAAGATGTGAACTAGGAAGTTAATTTAACTACTTTGGGGAATCTAACTCCTAAATGTTCATAAATTACAAATGGTTTTGTGCCCTTAAGCTGTGTGTAAGAGCGTTTGTTTTTCCCCCCCTCCAAACGTCATCTTATATGAATTGTTATAGCTTTAAGTCTTTTCAAAACAAATTCTTGTTGGCATTGTCGGCCATCGTAGAAAGCAAGCAGTTTTATACTGGTGTAGCCTAATCTGAAAAAATAGGGCCGCTTTTGTTTTCATGCAAGAGAAACCGAGCCCTAATCTCTTTCTTTATCCTAACAACTCATTTGCATGGCATGGTATGCGAATCACCAGTTACCTCAGAAACTCCACATACTAGCTCACTGTTTTCATGCCATGCAGTGACGTCTGCAGGAAGACATTTTTTTTTTTCATGTATGCCTTACATATGTTAGGTGCCTAAGGTTTTCTTCTGGAAACCTCTGGGGCGGTACGTGGAGGCAATTCAGTGCAGTAGCGAGGAATAGCGGAGAAGTAACAGCATCAGCCCACATCTTAGGGAGAGGGGAGGACTGTACAGTTACCCTTAGTGGGATACTAGTGCGTCACTTAATGTCAGAAGACATCTAAACAGGATGCTACTGTTGAGCAGATATTCCCCTCTAGAGCACTCGAGAGGAACAATGGTTTAATTATAGGATGTACCTATGCTTTTTCCAAATAAACTTTCAGCTTGTTTCCCAGTCGGGTTATTTTTATACTTGTGACCACTGATAGCTTGATTGTGTGCAATCTTCAGATAAGCCAGAAATGAACATTTCCTTCTTGTTATAGTGATCTCGTAGCAAAAGCAGTCTGCTTTCATGGGATCATAGAAAATAAGCGTTTTATGTGTGAGTTTAGCATAAAGGATTATACTTAGCCTTTAAATTCGGGCTTATTGTGTGTATGTATATCAAATACACCAGAAGACTGAAATGATAATTTTCAAAAGAGCTTATTTGGGATTTCTTTCGTTTGGAAAACAAGTGTGTTTTGGAGCTTGAGCTTTGCTTTTAGGTTTTTTTCACTGTCAGCACGCTACCATGTTACCAGCTTTTTGATGCTGGTATTTAAAGAGGAAGGTAACCCCTGTTGTCACGCTGCTAACAGCAGTGTGATGCTGAGAACGGGTTCCGTTGCTAAATTCTCCTGCTGGTTCTCAGTAGCCCTAAATAAAGCGTAGGACTGTGACAGCTGATGCCTGATATTTGGCTGCATTACATCGTTATAATGGTCTTTCTGTCATGCTTCTCAGGGCTTTGTGATGTGGTTATTCAGGGGTAGCGTTCGTTTGCAAAGCCTGACGTTCTGCTCTTTTGGGGGGAGCCCATTTGGCCAAAGAACTGAGATTCCTCACTGCTCTTCCCATGGCAGCACTTGGGCTTTCTGCTGTCTGCAGTAACTGATTCTGCAGTGGGGGCATGAGCCTCTTAGGTTTTGTGTTAACGTTGTGAGCGGGGTTAGTAACGCAACTTAATGAAGAAAGGCTGTTGCAAGTTCTTGGTCCAGGCACTTTCCCCCTGCTTGACAGTTGGCTTGAAGTGAAGCTGCCATCATAAGGTCAGCTGTCAGGGCAGCTGGTCTGAGCAAAAATAGCCCTCACACAGATCCCGCAGGGTTTTGGAAACTTGTTCAAAATAGTTAACATCTTCACAAGGTGAAGGTCCAGTGTCTGAGGAACTGTATGTTAAGTGGTGTCTTCTGGTGTCTCTTGGGCTGTAAGTGGGGGGAGATGGATACAGATAAAAGAGAAGTTGTAATAGATGTGTTTATATGGACCTTTGGCCACAGAGGGTTTTCTTGTATGTTTCAGCACTTAACTGAGAGGATAAAAAAAACAAAGTAACTGTTTGGAAAAAAACAGACCTTTACCTGACAAAGCAAGCAATGCATTTGTTTAGTACGCAAATAATGCTAGAGAATGTGTTTTTGAAGTAAGTGTGGTTTTTTCCTTGCGCTTAATGTTTTCTCTTGTGCTAGTATTACTATGTGGCATAACTTCATGCCCAAGAAACTTAATTGTATGAATGCATCTTTTTGTGGCTGATAACTAAACCCAAAACCCTTTGTGTAGCTCAAGTTTTCTTGCGACCTCTCTAATCTCAGTCTGTCGAAACAGCCCTGGAATGTCTGATTCTGAACTTCCACCATAAATTTTCATGTGCTTCCTAAAACTGAGGGCATGTACTGCAACAGGCAGCTCAGTATCCTGTTTGTTTTGAAAGAAAATATGTTTATTTCCCAGTCTCTCTGATGGAGGGTGCATTTTCCCATAGCTGTTCATGTCTCTGTTGCTAAGAGCCTTGAGAACAGGGACTTTTAAATTTATTTTGCAGTAGTTCTCCCCTGTCATAGGGCTGGTACTTTCTGCATTTGTAGATTTCTGTATCCTGTAGTAATATGAGTTTCACCAGTGCTCACGAGGACCTCGGTGTGACCGGGAAGCCTTAGCCTATGGAGTAGAAATAGCTGATTTGAAGCCTTATCCTGAACTTGTCTGCTTTCTCACTAGGTGAGAAGATTGCAGCTCGGTTAGCTGTACATATCCCAGCCAATCTGGAACTAGGGAACTTGGAAAGCGAGGGTTTCGCTCCAGCACCGATAAGCTCTGTGTAATTTTCTACTTGATTAATGATCTGTTTGGTAAAGTTTGCTTTTGATTTCTGCCCTGCTGTGGCTGCAGAAGTGTTTGCGCTGGGTTCAGGCGGGGTATGTTCCTACGAGCGTGTTTGACAGCCTTGTCACTGTACTCTCCTGCAGTGAAAAGCTGGGAGCATGGTGACGCAACCTTGCCGAGGAAGACTACTGTAGTGAGTGGTGCTGGGCCTGAAGCCCAGGCATCTACTGCCTAGCCCAAGCTTTTTCATCTCCTAATGTGCTGCTCAGACATAAGAGCGTGTGGCTGTACCCTCAGTGATGCTGAAGGGACTCCGCTGTCCCCCCTGGCCTCAGTCACCCCTCTGGTGAGCCAGGGGGTGGCCCGCAGTGCCGCCAGGTAGGCTGCAGTAGAGAGGGGTTCTTGCAAGGCAAGACTGGTGGCCAGAGCTAGGCTTGCCCTTCTGCTAAAGCTGGTAACAAGCAAAATCATCTGTTGAACTTCTGAGACAAAAAAGATTGATAGTTCTTTCTTGTCATGAGGGTAGAAGTGTAAAATCAGCAAAATTGAATGGCACGCAAGGATTTTCCCCAAATCATATTTTTCCTCAGTGGGAGGATAGTGTTCCATGGGTTTTCAGGTTATTCATGGAAACCACTTTACATCTTCCCCCCCCCCCGCCCCCCCAGGTACAAATGGAATCTCTGAAGATGCTTCACTTATTTTATGCTTATTAGAGTAGAGGTTAGCTAAGGTTTTGTGAAAACAGTTATTGCTTCTTGAATTTCATTATTTTTAGAAATTTGTGTGCTTAAAAGTCTTTAAACTCTGTATGCTTATGTGAATTATTGAGTGGTAGCTACTAAATCATTCTGAGGAACTGCTGATCTGATTTTGATATTTTTTTCTCCCTAAATCAGAATGCTGCTACTTAATCTGTTAGCGTGTTTCAAGAATAACCATATGTATACCGAACAGTCATTGTAAGAATTTTGACTTCCTCATTGAGGGTTTTTTTGTATCCTCATGAGAAAATATATTTTGGCTTGTGTTTTGGGAACTTTCCCACAGTAGGAGATCTAATTTTTGCGAGGTATTGTTTGGGAATTCAAAAGGAGTGCTGGCAGAAAGATAGCTCTACAAAGATGCTTTGTGAAGGGCAGCTGAGCCTGCACGCCTTGTTTGCTGCAGCCAGTCTTGCAGATTTAATTTGCTGGATATATTTTGAGTGAAGGGGTGTATTTGAATAAGTCTTGAAATGGAAGTGGTGCTCTGCTTCCCTTTTTTTGAAGTTGACCACTTTTCTTGAAAAGAGAGAGAGAGGAGCCCTACTGCAGTGCTTTTCTTACAGCTTTGTTTTGGAGTTAAAATTAGCCATTTGTTCTCCCTGGGTATCTCTGTGTTCTGCCCATATATCTGTAGATGTGTTTCTTTGTGTATCTTTCTCTTGTCTGACCTGAGTAATAGTGAATTAATATTTTATTCTGAGCAGTTTTAAGGAATTCTGGCTAACAATAACGAGCAGCCTCTATATTATTACCTCATCAGAACACTGAAGGACTAAGATAAGAACATTTAAATATTTTAATCTTAGGAAAAAAAACCCATGACTTTACTTTTCAGCACTGATAAAAAATTGAAGGCATTTTCTTGTATTAATATTTCTGTGGATAACGAGATCCATAGAAGATTTTTCTCTTACTTTTATGTATTCTGATAAACACAAACCACACAAGGAAGATGCATGTGGTGTAAGTGTAAGTTACCTGGGAAAAGGTATTAAGTGTCATGGAAGACACATTTGTCCACAATGCTTGTTGTTGACTGTCTTTATGAGGTTGGTTGTTTTCGTTTGTTTTGCTTTTTGTGTGTCTTAAAATTAAAATAAACTTGGCTTAATAAATAAAAACATTTATTTCATAGTTATTTCTGGTTTCCAAAAGAGAAGATGGACCCTGTTCCCTGTGAGATGATGCTTTAAAATTTGAGGGTGATTTTTTTTTTTTCCAGTTTGCATTTGCAGTTCTGTATTTCTAAGGATGCTCTTGTCTCCTGTCTTTATTTCATTTTTTGTGTAGCTGGGGCGAAATACTGGTACAGTCTTTTCCATTTGTAATTAGTCGTTCAGACTTGTTGTCCTGTTAAGCAAAAAAATAAACCAAAAATTTAGAGGGATGAGGTAGGATGTTACGGAAATGTGGTTTGTAAGCAGTTGATGGGAAAACAAGCTTGTACCACCAATACAGTTGGAAGAAGCTTTTGCTTGCAATTTGACTTGCTGAAACCAAAGGCAAAATCTTTCATGGTACACTGTATTTTTTCTAGCAGCAAAGCTTATTTAAGAGCTTTGTTTCCCATGCTGATGTTCTCCGCTGCCTCGTTTGTGCCTATCCAACTGTTTGTGAGGCTACAGTATAAACAGGATAAGTGATACGATCTTGTTAGCTGAACAAAAGAGAAGTGACTTATTTTTGAGAGGTGGTGTGTGAAGGTTTTTTCTTGCTGAAATCTAAGTGACTCAGTCTGGTTTAGATTATGACTCCAAATGTCAGTGTTGGTGCAGCCGAAGGTGTGAAGGTTTGTGCCTGTTTATTCAAGACTGAGAATAAATGCTTACCGTTGTGTGTAGGAACTTCTGAAACAGATTAACCTCCCCCAGAAAGTATATGGTGCTCCATTTTCAAACACTGTCTTGAAATATAAAAAACATTAAACTGGATGGACTATTATGAAATCATTTGTTCTCAATGCATTTCCTAAAATGAGAATGGTTTGGTTTTTTGATTGTGAGGGTTTTTTTCTTTTTCTTATGAGGCATATGTGCAAGATGCTTCTTGAGAGAGATGTCTTCCCTTATTGTTTGTTGTTCTGAGGATTAACCTCAAAGGAAACTTTAATAATAAGTCTGTAGTCTAAGGTTTTTCCCCATTAAAATACAGCAATGATAAGAAACCAGGGTAGTAACACGACCTTTGTGCCCACTGAATTGGGAGGACAAGAGTTGTTATGGCCTGATATATTTTTGTATTTCTGATACTGAATCTTGTCTGTGTTTATATTCCTTTGTTGTATGGTGGCTGAAAAATGGATGCTGGTGGGCTGTCTTCCTTGGGGGAAACAAAAGATGTAAAGTGAAACTTAATTTTGCTGGTATGCAAGTTAAGTGACGTGCCCCCTTTTCCATTTGGTATCTGAAGTCTATTGGGACATACCTATACCCTGTAATGTTTTTGTTTTGACTTTGAGATAAGTGTTTAATCTTGTCGGGAAATCGTTCCCTCACTGGAACAGAACATTTTCTTAACATATGTAATCTTGCTGAAATCAGTAGCGCGTTGCCGTTGTGCGAGCAGGCAGCGCTCCTCTGAGCGGTTGTGTGGATTTTTGTCAAGAGACACATCAGAATACACAGCAGTAAATACGAAGATATGTTTTGAACTTGAGATCTTAGATATACAGATTCCTTCATGTCTGTTGTCAGTGTTGCTGGAGGATGAGGGGTGTCCTTCCCCCAGCGCTGCTGACGCGGGCGCAGAGCCCATCACTCGCTTTCACCCCCACGCTGTAGCTCCCTCAGATTCTGAGGGTGACGCGGCCCTCGTAATAAAAAAGAAGCAGCATTTTTGTTACAATAGCCACATCAACGTTTTGAAGTCATGGTATTTTACTATGTTTGTGTCTGATGGTACAGAATGTTGAAATATTGATCTTTAAGTTAGCGACTGCAAAGTTAAAACGCAGTTAGAAGGTACTAGGTTGTGTCACTGAGTAAGAGCAGGCCCTGCAGCAGACAGGGTGATGCTGTTACAGTGTCCCAGTGTTCTGTGGTAACCGATTAGAAATCGTTGCTATTAAAAAGTGAAAGGAAGGGAGCTGACTGTGCCCACGCTGATGGTCCTGCTGGGGAGGTCCTCTGCCTGTGGAATCCTTCCTCCACTCTGGAGGAACCGTGGTCTCCAGATGAATTCAAAAACTGGCAGAAAAAGGCAGGTGCTGGGTGCTGCTGAAGCAGAATGTGTGTCAAAGGTGTTTTCTGTGGTTGGGCTTTTTTTTTAACTGAAGTTATAAAAAAAAAATGCCGAAAGCTGAAGTGATGCAGTCGATCTTGATGCATGTTGTGATTTGTGTTGAGGGTGGTTAACGGCTGGCAGCCTCTCCAGTGAAAGCAGTAAGTGTCCCCATTGATTGAAATTACATTAGTGCTGTTCCTTTGTAAAATATTAATTTAGCCCATGGATTAAATAAGTGTTGAGAACATGGAGAAATACAGCTTGATTGTATAGGTTCCTTTTTGGCTGTAGTCTCAAAGGAACAAGCAGCAAATGTGTCTTAAGAAAAGCAGTGAATGGGGGTAGAGTTTATGAGGGATGCTCTATATGAGTGTGAAACAAGAAATAAGATTTTTGTACTGGCTAATGATAAGTGCTGCTCAGGTGGTCTCTCTCTCTCAACTCGCCTTTAATAGCACAGTACTGAAGTTTGTTGAATATATTCCCTGCTAAGAAGGTTGTGAGCAGCTGGTAAACACTCCCAGTGAGGCAGTTTTCACTCTGAATTATGGAAAGGTAGCTTTGAGGGTCTCAGTCTAAGTTGTATTTGTGTTCTGCATTGATCTATTGTACACATTTCTAGATGCTACAGCGAATTTGATGGAGGTCTCTAGTGTATTTGTTACAGAAAGCAAAAAAAAAAAAAAAAAAAAAAACCAGTATTTTAGCAAATGAATTTAACTGTTCATTGTGAACTTCAAAATTCACAATTAGTCATTGATTAAAGAGTGTTACTTATGTTCCTGATTTATTTAACAACACTGAAAAATGGTGGAAAAAAAAAAAAAAAAAAAAGAAAATCAGACCCCTGTGTGAAGCACAGGCAGTGGTCTGGTCAGAAGACTGAAGTATTTCACGAGCACTGTAGGTAGGGAAACACAAGTGGCTCCGCCAGCCACATGCTGACCAGGAACAGGCGCTTGCTAGAATGAGGATAATTGAGTTTCCATCCTTGTCACAGCTTCTCTGTTACTGCTGAAAGCTGCTAATTAGGGCTGATGCCTTGTTTTAATTTGGGATGGTCTAGTTTGAAAATGCCAACTCCTTGATTGTAGGCCACTGAATGACTATCAGATAGCAACACGATTCCAGTGCAGCTATTAAGAATGATTTGAGGTCACAATGCCCAGGGAAGGATGATAGCTGTTGTTGATGCTTGCTGAGGTGGAGGAGAGGAGTGCGTGCCATCTCTGCCCTATTTTAGGTAGCCATCAATTTTAGTGCTACTAGCTCTTATTTTACCGGACGGAGTATTGATGGATAGCTGGTAACCACTGCTCCTAAATCATCTTTAAGAAGCTTGTAAGACTCGTTTATTTAAGATGACCTTTAGAGGAATAAATATTGTTTCAGTATTCGAAGACCTTCTAGGCTACTGGATGTCGCTGGAAAATATGGTTGTGTATGTGACACAGCGGTGTATAAAGGCCTCGTAAGCTTTATAAAGCAGTTTTAAGGACCTAGAGAAAAGAAATTTGAGATTTGGGTAGAATACCTCTTTTTGATCCATGTGAGAAGATGGCGTGTTTCTGAATGCTCAGGTGAATTATCCTTTTTAACATCTCCCTTCTCTTGTTCTTTGTACCTAGCTCTGTACAGTGGTTTAACCTCTGTCTTGTTAATTTGATGTCTTGTAGTTTCTCACTTCCAAACCTCTTTTTGGTGGTGTGGTTTTTTTATTTTTTTTTCTTAATTTTTATTTTTTATTCATAATTTTGTGCCTTAAAGTCATCACTTCAGATACTTTTCTTACTAGGAGAGCACTTAGAAAGAAACAGCAGGCTGCTTTTGGATAATGCTTTCATTCACATTCACATGTATTAATTTCTGAGTGGGAAGTAAACCCTTCTTTATTTACAATTTACAACACAGCGTACATTATACAAGTTATTGTCCACTTTTGAAACCAAAGGTACAAATACCCTTAGCACATCCTTATCGGAATTGACATATATCAAATTTCTAACTTTATTGGGTCGATAAACTAGCATTACCATTTAAGGTCTAGTGTTCTTATGTGAATGAATATTTTATATGAATTTAAAAGTAAAGAGAAAATAATGGCACTTTCTTACAGCCCATCTTAGCTTGATAGTAAGTGAACATTTAGCCATGACGAAAGTAACACGGTTAGTAGTGACACAACCTACATAAATCCGGTTGGATTTGCTGTTGACATTGGCCCACGTTCCAGCATACGAGTTACTTTACATTTCTTTTGAACAAAGGAGGTTTGTTTGAAACAGGTGCTCTAATGGTTACCCTGGCCTTTATAAATAGTTTTTAGGTGAAGTATTACTTCTGTTAGCTGTGGGTAACTTCACAAGGCATCTTGGTTTGTTGTGTGAGGTTTCCATTTAAAAAAATAAATAAAATCTTGGCTATAGCTTCATGATGTTTACTGCCTCGTATATTGCTGTTTATTTTTAGAGTGTGCTTGTCACAATTTGTCAGCCAAATATTGGCCTGTCACCTCTGCTGTTAGCTGCTGAAATGCTGTTCCCAAGATGACTTTTTTAAACGAGACATAATGAATTAATACCTACCCTGGTTGTTCCAGGGTACTATTAGTTTTGGTAGGAAATGACGCAGCTAGGACTTGCCAGCTTTGCAAAAACCATAGAGTGGTAGGAAAAAAAAATCAGATGCTCTCTTAATAAAGATTGCAACCGTACCGTAATCTGTTAAACTGAATTAATGTGGTAGAATGGTTGTGAGAGCCTCTGGTAAGTTGCCGGAGTGCGTCAAAAGGCTTGAATGTTATTTGTGAACAGTAACGAAGAATATTTCTAAATCAGTTGTAACATGAGCCAGGAGATAAGGAAGAAATAGGAGGGCTGGTATCTAGGCTGCTAAGACGTGGCTACTTACACACTGTGCATTGCTTTAGGAAAAAACGTATCAGAATTTCTTTTAAGGAAAAATGAAAGTTCTGCTTTATACAAGTGACATCTGATATCTTACTTGATTTCTTTTCCTGTTTCTTCTATTTATAGATGTCTTGAGTTTGGGCTCTGAAGGCTAAGGTCAGGAAGTGCCTTCCTCCAAAAATGCTACTTGTTGTGGTTTTCTGGCATGTCCTTTCCCCTCTCCTTCCCAAAATGAACTGTACAGAAAGTATTTTTCCACAATAAAACACAGATCTGCAGCTTTCATGCTCTGATTGTAGCAGATACTGCTTCATGTCTAAAAAGCAAACTTTTAAAATCATCTCTTGGTGTTACCGTCAGTTATATGACTGCTTAAATTGCAAAAGGCAGTAACCACTTTATTTTGAATTATTACTGCTTTGAATAGAGTCTCTGCGTGGGTCAGGGCGTGGAAGCAGAGAAACAAAGGCTGTATCCTATTTAGTAGGACTTATTTTCCATGAGAATTTTCAGATGACCTAAATGACTTTGTTTTAGATGGGGGTATGTATATACATGGGTGAGATGCTCATCCCTTCCATAGGCTTCCACCAATCGTTTAGTGTCATGGAATAACTTAAATGGTCTGTCCCACCTCGGAGGTGAAAGGAACAACAAGTACATGGTCACGAGATACATCAAGTTTTATGCAAGTTCTGGTGTATGGCAGAGGTTCTCCCCAACTTGCAAACTGAAGGCAATTACTTAAACCAGTCCTCTGAGGGAGCATGGCAATTCTGAGGGCAGCAAAGATGTGGGAGCACGACAAATACTTTTGACTAAATAACTGGTTTTGTCATAGTTGGGGTTCAGTGCAAGGTCTTAAATTCCACATTGATTTCTCACGAGCAGCCCTGTTTAGTCATTAAAGCTTGCGCTGTTGTTTATGCAACTGAACTTGTATGCTTGTGGTATGGCCACTTACAGCAAGTGTGTACCTTAAAGTACTTTTGAGGAATAGCTATTGCTATAAGGGATTTAAAACAAAGTTATGTTTGAGGACAAGATTACAGTCTTTAACTAAATAAAGACCCCGCCTTCCAGTCTTCTTTTATTTTTTTTATTTAGACCTGTGTGTATTGAAAGAACTGATGACCAGTAACTCCTCCTTTTTGGAACGGACATTTGACAGTACGTTATATTGACTTATGTGAACTCTGTAGTGACTATTGTGTCGTTTGACTTTGTTTTGTATTGCTTTATACTTTTATATGCAGCAAACTAAACTATTTAAAATTAGGGATGTCAACAGTAGTTGAACGTTTTGTTTACTTTGGATTCCTGTATCTGGCTGTTGTATAACTTTTGTAATGGACCTGATTTGTGTTTCATACTTTGCATTTACTTTTAAGTGACTGCAATCTGTTGTCTTGAACAGGTTTCAAGAAAAAAAATTGTACGTTTAATTGTCGCTATTTAACAATCTTATCCTCAGCATGCAGTGCCAGTTGAAAGAGGCTTATGAAACCAGTTCAATGTGTCTGAAAGCTTTCTTAGCTATAGAAATTCAAAGTACTGACCAGACTGATTTACTTTTATTCCAAAAGGTAGTGTGGCATTTGTAAAGAAACAATCACAAACAAAATGTTTTTCTGCATTCATCCTGCTTCTAGCCTTCTTGGTTCCCTAAAACATCTTCTTCTTGGTTTCTCTAATTAAATATCAATTTTTAATTCTGTCTTTAAGTAAGAGATGGGATAAAAAAACCCCAAGTGTCATTTTGATGTGAATTCCAGTGCTCAAAAGGCTTGCGAACTGGACCTGCTCCTTTTTTCTTGGCCAAAATCTTCCATAGACTCTGCAGAGGGAGAGTAACTTGTGTGTTTTCACAACTTTTTGTTTGCTTTCAAATAGCCACCATAATACTTAGACTGTTTTCCCATTTTTCTTGCATTCTGAATTGCTAACCCTGTAAAATAACAGGGACCTATAACTAGACAAAAAACCCCTTACCATCTACTAACTTCTGTGTCTTGTCTTCCAGTTGTAGAATGTAGTGGGGTGATAAGCATTGGCTCAGGTGCTTTGCTGTTTGTTGAAAGTTCGCCTTGAAACCACTGGAATCAGGTTGCTTGTCAGAATGAGTAATTTTTTATTCAATTTAATGAGTAGAATTGGTAGCTCTAAAGTGAGGTGAAAGGGCATGTGTTGAGTGCTGAAGATGATCCTTTTCGCGTCCACTACTCTGTTTTCAGTTTAGTGTCTGAATACTCTCTAAAATATCAAAATAGACATTTACCTTTCAAGATAGATGTGTTGGCTTTGTTTTTTTTTTTTTTTTCAGAAGAAAATGACAAAGTAGTAGCTCTAAGTAGCTGCAAAAGCAAGTTCTGTTTTTTCTGTAGATGAGCTATGGCTGCATCATGACAGACCATCAAATGTGGTGATCTGCAGGCAGTTGGCAGCGGGTTGTTGATGTTGAGGCACTTGAGCAAATTCCAACACTAAGGGTAGTATGGCCCCCGTGATACCTGCATTGCAGCTGCTCTGGAAGGATAACCTGCTTGGAGTACGTTTGCAGAACTTGAAGATGCTGCAATCATGAGTCATTTGGAAAATTTTAGCTAGGATCCTGCTGTTCAGGAGTGTGTATTTACATACAGTAGCTTTTCAAATAAATTCCAACTTCATTCACTTACAAATTCTTTACTTTGAGAATATTAAAAGGAAATTATTCCCAGGGAATTAATTCACCATTTTAGTTAATCTTCTCAGGAGACCTGTGAACGGCTTGGTAAAGGTCTTTCCTGTAATTAAAAAAGGAAAAGGAGGGGGGAGCGGAGTAAATAAGTGATGTGTGAGACCACCTGCTAACCAGGAGATTGTCTTTTGATCCAAGATAGATACAGACAATGGAGTGAGAAACTTCTAGGTCGGGGCAAGACTGTGACCTGATTAAAAGCCAGGTATAGAAAAAACACTGCACTACTTAATACACCATCACCCATGTAGTGGGTCATCTCTTGTGTATGTCAGCTTGCATATTATTCTACTGTCACCTAATTCTGTTTCCTCAATGAGCAGAAACCTCTTTTCCTTCCTCTAATTGAGAATCTCCTGGTTAGTATCAACTGTGACTGTGATTGTTAATTTCTTTTTCTTGGCTACTTTCCTTATTCTACTGTTTATTCTCTCTGCTCTTCTCATTTTCTTCACAGTTGCAGACTTTTCTCTGTGTGTATCTTTATTTCTGATTGGTTTGTGCTGCCAGGATTCAGCTTTCAAAAATTCCAAAGTTATTCACTTTGGTAGAGAACAATGCAAGAAAAAATGCTTTAGGGGTAAATGGGAATTCAGTCTGTCATGAGCACTAAAATGTACTTGCTGCTTCTGGACAGATTCCTTCCCCAACCTAAAAAATGCATCTTTTATAAATCCCATATACTGTCAAAATCTAAAGGATGAGATAGCAATTGCACTGACCTCTCCTATTACTCTGAAATTTTAAAAAAACAAACACAAGGATTATTTTTTTTGGCTTGTTACTTCTGACATTTCTATTTAATCAATAGTCTGTGGTTTACATTTGCTTTTTATTAAAAAAAATACAGTTCCCAGTAATAACAACACGATACTGAAATGACACACATTAGAAATGGTTTCTGACTGTGTTTATATTAAAAAAAATTCTATTCAAACATCTGTTTACACTTGGATAAAATCAAGAAAATGTCCTTGCTGTCCTGTGGGGTGTGTGCGGTTTCTTTGGTTTTGTTTTATTTTACATTAAGAATAAATGAGTTATGGCAACTGAAACTAGCTTAGCTACACTGAAATGGTATTGACTGATAGCATGAAATGTTTGAAACAACAGGAATATGCTCTAAATATTCAGTTGTGGAGTGGTTTTTGTTATTTTGTTCTTATTACGATGTCTTTAGTTAGTGTAAGTTACAGTACTATCAATGTAGATGTAACATTTCATAATTACCCTTAGTTTCAACAAATAAAGTGTGTTCTTTAAAAAGGGAAACAAAACTTCTTTGCTTGTGTAGGAGGACTGTAAAATACTATAAATGAGTGTAAGCACGGGGACGTACTTTCCAAATCGGTATTTCGCGTTAGGGGCTGTGGGCAGCAGGTTGCTCCCCATGGCCTGTTAAGGATGTAAGCTGGAAAATCAGCTGGCAAGTAAATTATTCAAATGTTATGCCAGCTTTAAAAATAGAGATGGCACCTGGAATTAAGTACTAATAACTTTTAGTGGAAACCTGAAGGTGTTTAGTTGGATTTCTAAGTAGTTTATAGAAATAAGCTCTATCTCATGCATTTTCTGTTTGCTGCTGCGTGTTTGGCACTTGACAAAATAGTGATGGTAAAAATTGTGGATCTGGGTACGAAGAAATGCTTTTTTAGTCAATGTGAACTTAGAGTGAGAGTAAAAGATATATTTTTATATGTGTTAGCAAATATTTTAATGCCGACTTGTTTTGCACTCCATTGTCATTAGAGCTGGGAGAGCAAGCAGAGGACTTGAATGCTCTGTTTTTCCAGCCAATTTGCTGCTTTATAAATGACCCTTGGGTGTGTATTTTTGTGTCCAGCTCCTTTGAGCATCACAGGAAGTTAAGAGTGCTTTTAATAATATCAATGTAGAGAAAAAACCTTTTTGGTGTTTCTGCATTATGACTGTACTGCTCCTCTGTGATTGCTACCCTGTGGACAGCTGAAAGACGTTGCCTGTTTCACAAGGAAGATTTTAAGGCTCTTCTGTTGATGGGACTGGTGGTAGGCTGCTGTTTGGAGGAACCTTAGAGCCATTTAAATTATCCGAGTCATTAAAAAGTTAATTTTAAAACACAACAGTTGGTTTATCTGCCCCTGTCTTTCTGCCACCCATGTGCACTTACTTTTAGTGCTCCCGGCAGAAAATTATTTTTGTGTATCTTCCAATTCTTTAAGGATGACAAAAGATCTTTCTGATGCCCTAAAGTTTGACTTGCTATGTGAATGTGTAAGGATTGTGTAGGCTTCAGTAGCTAATGTAGTTACACCACATCCTTATGGGGGTTCTTAAGTCTCCATGGTTAGCCTATAGAAATACTCAAAATTGTGAGGATGAGATAAAAGCTTTCACCAGTCAAACCTAATAGCGACAGGAATGATTATTAATGAAACTGTCTTTGCAACCTGGAAGACTTAAGCAGACTTTTGTTAGGGAGCGTGCTGCAACTTCCGATCACTTTGACCCTCTTTCGTAGCTAGAGAAGGGGAAAAGTATTTTATTACACTTGACTCAGGCTGGCTGAGCCAAGGTGTGCGTGTAGGCTTGGGTGTTGCTAATGGATGTGGATGTTTTTTTCTCTTGCCCAGATGAGATGCTCTACGTCAACTTAAATGTTGCCATGTTGCTGTCTATGTAAAGATTTTGTTCAAACAAACATCTGTTTGTTTGGGTTTTTTTTTTTCTTCAAAAGGAAGAGAGCATCCTGTAACTCTGTAGAATGCACTTTGTATATAATTAGAGTTTTTCCATGTTAACATAACCTTTTGTTCCTAATGGAATATCCTGCATTATCCAAACTGAAGAAAGATAATTTCTTACCGATATTTTGTCCTGTTTACCTTAGGAGAAATGTATTGTAGCTTTTTTTGGGCAAAAAGTGTTCATGTGCAAGGCAATGTAATGGCCAGCTTGAAAGTGTACATTGAATCCTAACTGATGAACTGGTGCTAATATTTAAGAATAATATGGGCAGTAATTACTCTCTTGGACAACTTGGAAATATTAGCTGCAAGCATTTTAAAATGTTAATAACCTTCAGCCCACTAGTCCAGACAGTTTCTGAAGGCTGAGGAAGCTGCTAAATAATGAAGTGCAGTCATGTTCACCAGAAGCAGCCCAACAGCTACCAGAGCAGGTAATACTTTGTGCGACGTTTGAACATGTCGTAGAGGAATATTAACCGCTTTACCAGAACGGTGTCTTTCTGAGAGCTTGGTGGTTTTTTAAAGGCTAAGCCCCAGATGAATAATACAGGAAAGGGAATGAAACAGAAGAGGATGGGAGGTCAGAGTACGTGGTGCATGTTTTCAGGTAGCTCCTTTTCCCCCCCTCTGTTAACTGTCCCCTCCAGCCACTTGGCACTGGATTTGCGGTTCTTTAGAAAGACATATTGTTTCATTTACCGGAGTGGCAGAAGAAAGTAACTTTCGGAGGAAGGTTACATGAGGAGAAAGCGCTGGACTTGAGTTCATAGCAGCTCAGCCCGTTTCTTTGCTTAAAGACAACCGAGTTGAGTTTTAAGATAAACTCATTAATTTTAATTTACAGAAGCAAGTATGTGAATGTTTTTTATTGCAAAATAGTGTGAAGGGCTTTTTCAGTATGACCAGTTTTTAAACTTATTTCTGGTTTGCTTTTTTCACCCCACTGTTTCTTACTTTCATTCCGATCTAGGTAGAAATGTGATTTAACTGGAACCAGATTTTAGCCACTCCTTGATTTAAATGAACTGTATTGGCAAAGCTGTTCATCCACTGACTTAAGAGGCTGTAGTGTCATAAATAAATTGCATACAGTACCGTAGCTGAGGGATTTTCTTGTGTTTGGACTGGGATTCTCAGAAGGAAGAGGAATGTCAGTGATGCTCTCCTGTACAGTGGTACCAGCCTGACTTATGCTCTGATCAGTGTTACATCGGCAAAAATGCTTTTGATCATGTCATATCACCAAATAGTCATTTTGTTCTGAGATGTGACATAAACTGTACTGGCAAAGCAGCTTTTGCAGATGTCTCTGCTCGTGTCAGCTGGGTTTGACTGCCTTTGCAGGCTGTTCTTTTTATAGACCTGTCTGGAGAGAGAGGGAGTGTAGGAGGGATAATAACAGCTTTTCATGAAATTTAGTGGAGTGTTTGCAGTCTCCTTCATATCTTCTGTACAAGTATTACTGCACCAATGAATTAAACAACTGTTAAGCTAACTGATCTGCAGGTGTGTCTAAATTTTTGGATGTCAGTGAAGTTAATGGGCCTGTCTCATCTCACTATGCTGCTATTCATAAAAGGTACCAAGAAAACCTGAAACGGTCCTCTGTCTTCCAATAAATTATAAAGTATATGATGCACCTCATTATGAACCATTTTTGGAGAGTGGCAAGTGGGAGAGAAGAATGCTAAGATGATAAATATTGCTGAATGAAGCCATTAGGCAAGCTGACTTAAAAGTAGGGGTTGGACTATTGATTATATTTCATATTTTAAGAAGATGAGCAGGGCAATGAGCTTTTGTAGTATTATTTCTGATCTTATTGGCATGTCTTTCAAAAAGAAAGTGCTGCTAATAGCTATTGTAAAGAGGGGGGAAAACATAGATTCATGATTATATGGTTGGGGAGGCGGGGTGGGATTAAAATTTTCCTGTGAGGAGACCAGATATGCTAAAATTAATAAGATAAACAATCTTTCTGTACTTCTGTGCTTGACTCTATAGGGGGATAAAGTGTTATATAGTGCTATGTATATGCTTGGCCATATAGTGCTTGTAGGGGAAAATTGGGAACTACTTAACCTTTGTGTTTCTCTTTCATCGACAATATAGTATCTGTAAATATAGGTCTGATACTTTACTATTATTTTTGATGAAAAAACTGGCTGTGACAATTTGAAATTGAAAGCAACATTGCTAATGTCAATTAAAACAAGCAAGAGCTTCAAATTTTGGTGAAGCATCCTTACGTGGAAGACATACATTCTTTCTTCTTTACTTAAAATTGACAAACCAGAGGAAAACTGAAGGAATTTATCTGTGCTGGCATTGGTGGATACACTGCTAGCACTGCTTCAAAACAGAAGCAATATCCAAAACTAATTTGTGAAATAAAACTTGCAAGCATGAAGTAAGTAAGTAACATTTCAAGGTCTCCATTAACTCCCAATTTCTTCTTTTATAGTATAGCTTATAGTCTCTCTTATTTCCATACAGAATCATAATCTAAAACCTCACAAAGACTCAACCTTTTGTTGCTGTTAGAAATGAAATATATTCATTCCTTGGTATCTGAGACTGCCAAGCATGTGACTTTAGATGATCTTGAGGTGTTAAGAGCAGGATCTGTATTTGTGTTTGGGATGCTCTTGTTCTCTCAAAGTCTGTGTTGTATGCAGGGTGTTGAAATGAAAATAGTGGCATAATGTTCATAAATATATAAATACTTCAAAAAGTTTTCTTTCTTAATTCTCGGTGCCCAGCTGTACTGGAGAGAGAGTTTATATTTTGGTAAGCTGAAAACAGATCTGTTTCCATCGTAGCTAAGCAGTAATTTTAGAGACAATGCTGTTTGTGTAAACTATAGAGACAAAAAATAGACTTCCAGTAGTCCTAAGACTTGCTTGTTTTTCATAGCTTCATTGTTGCTCACAGGAAGGTTCACAATTTGTTTAATTAAAGCTTGCTCTGTAAACAGTGGAAAAAGCTATCTTTTTTTTTTTTTTTACCTGATGATTTTTTTGACAGGAATAATGAGAGTGTGTTTTTTATGCTTGCTCATTTTCTGCACCTGAAGTTAAGAAGGAACTTCTTTAAGTAGTCATAATCTAGATTTACCAGATTTAAAAGTGAATCATTTTAGTCCTTTTGACAGCATGCATTTAACTGCACGTGTGGTGCGTGGCAAAGAGGGAGCAGCAAGTAGATGGAGTGGTCCGTCAGCAGCTGCCAAAACTGTACGCTGGATTTAAGCCATAGCTATTAATCAGTTCTGCTATGAACAGGAAAAAAATGCATCAAAAGCCTTTAGGGCGTTGGGAGGGGAAGTTCTTTCACTCTGCTAAACAGAAAAGAATACTTATTTAGTCATACAGCAGCTTCTTAAGTTGTCTGAACGAGTGGAGTTGCCTTAAACCATATTTCACTTTGGTGGATGTAATTTGTTGCAAAAGTGCTAATGAAAAAGTTTTTTTTCTGAAAATGCAACTGAGGGGTTATTTTATTATCTTTTAAATGAAGCTGCAAAGATTTCATCTGTGAACTTTCCTATTTCCTCAGAACATAGAGAGGAGGACATGAGCCAAAATTGGTTCTGCTGCTTCTTTGACCTTGCAAGTTCACTTTCCATGTATTCCCATCTCAAATACCTTTTCTGAATCCCAAGAAAATAATGCAGCAGTATTTCTAAGTTGTAGACTATGCAACACTGAAAATTTTTGAGGCATCCTTTACTTGGTACTGTTGTTAACAAAGTGTAAGTTTTGCTGGGTTGAAAGTAGAACTCTAGAAACGGGTACGTTGGTGGAATCTGAAGAAAATGTTTTCTTCCAGACTTATATAAGCTACCCATACTGCTGGAGTCACTCAGAGTTAAAGGGATGTATCTGGCAAAACCCCCACAGTGAGTCACAAACATTTTTCTCTCAGGAAACTTTGAATTTCCATTTCAGGAAGTGGAATATAAATAATCTTCTGTAAGGAGACTGAAAATTCTTTAGTTAATGTAAAAGTTTAGTAGTAGAAACTAGATTGCTCATATGTTTAATGCCCAGAATTAATTGAGTGCAATTCAGTAGTAGTTGTGCAGGTTTTGAAAGATTTATTTTTTTTAGTTGTTTAATGTTTTTCTAGATCACTAATGGTAAAATAGTTGCAAAGATTGGCGATGGATTTAGTTATAGCGATTCTTTGTTTTGTTTTGCTACTTCAAGATTTTTAATTAGGGATTTGGAACAGAGGGTGGGGCTATAAAAAACAATAAATGGCCTAATATGTGCCAATATTTTTCACTTATACTTGAATCAATAAAAGCTGGATTTTTCTTATTAAACAATTCTGCGTAAACTGAAAATTAAAGCTACTGTAAGGAATGGCTGCCTGTCAGTAGTGAAAATGTCGCTTCTATTGCATTGTGATTTAAAGAAATCTCTGGATCTTCTGATACAGATCACAACTCCAGAAGAACACCTATGATGCTGTGGTGTGTAGCTGTTGAATCACTTGCATGAACTTGCATATTTTCTCATGTGCTACAAGGGGTGGTTTTATTTCACATGAGACAGACACCTTAAAATTTTTCAAATACATTTTGCAGATAGGATACTGATGCTTTTGGTTTTCTACCTAAATTTATTCTTAAAAGTGTCCTCAGTATGAAAAGAAACCTGTTAATAGATATTTGCATATTTCTGTTAATTTGGAAGAGGATGTTGGAGTTTCCCAGGTATTATTACAGTTTCTTAAAAGATGTCCACAAAAAGGAAATTTCTGGCTCATGTTTATGTGGATAACTAGGCACATATGACAAGTTAAAGGTATTTTGGTTTTTCATTCTCTGTTGTCACAGTCCTAGCATCTCTGCTGCTGCATATAACTTTCTCATAGTGTAAGAGAAAAATGACTTGGCAGCAGCAAAATAAGAAGAAAGATGTGATTCCTCCTATGAGATGAGGTTTTGTTAAGCATCCTGAGAGGAAAACTTGCACATGTGTTCAGACTGAGGGAGGGCAGTGGGGACCAGGTGAGAAGTCAGGAAATGGCATCTTGTAGCTGTTGGAAAAGGTAAACCTGCTCCTGAAAAGAAGAGGCCACTATTAATGAAGGATAATATTGGTTGCTTTCAAAATCAGTAGAAGAGGTACAAAACTTAATTATTTGACAATAGTGGCTTTCAAGGCCTTCTCAGACTTCTACAGATTCCTTGTTTTGCTGCAACAATGACTGGAGGGGAATCGTAATGAAGGAGAATCCTCAATTAGTACCAAAGTCTGCAAAGAGGAATGTTGCCGGTATCTCTTTTAGTCCTGACCCTCCTCACGTTTTTCATGTTCTGTTCAGCAATTATGCTGTCAGGGATGCTCAGTGATTGACAGCTATGCTTTGCATATTGGACAAGTGAGTGACAGAAACAAAACAGTCTTTGTGGCTTTGAAAGAGGCCGGATTTGTGTTGGGTGGAATATATGCAATTTTATGCCGTTATTTAAAATGCATTAAAATTTAATTGAAAGAAGTAATGCCAGCTCACTTGTGTAGCAAATAGGAAGGAAATAAACAATGTAAAATAAATATGCAGATATATTCTTGTTTTCTAGGCTTATTAACTTGCTATAATATCTTTATGGTGCTGCCTAGTAACAGCAAAGTTCTCAATCCTAGTGATCTCATTGAGAGGGTTTTTTTGATGATTCTGCCATTGTCTCAACTCATAAGGAAGCTAGAGAGTAATGGTATTGTGGGAGAAAAATTAGTAGAAGTTTAGTATTATATTGTAATGAATTATTGAGTCAGCATGTGTCTCAATGGAAGACAGAGTACTATCTGCCTGCCGAGTTCAAAGGCTTAGTGCTGTCCTTGCTGATATTGACCTGATGATGAAGACCTTTCTTATAGCAACTTCTCTACATTTGACAATTTTAGAAGGCTTAGCTGAAATATCCAACAAAATATTTCAATACTATAGTTGTGTTTCTCTAGTTCTGTCATTCTCCCAGGTGCAGGACTTTCTAAAGTGAAGCACCCAAGTAAGCAGAGCTCTTGAAATGGCTGTTTCTCTCCTCTGGAAAGACTCTGCCACACCCTATGAGTGCGTTTTTGATGTGTGCAATCTTGATACTTCTTATAAATGCGCTCAGAAATATTTTAAACACATTGAAGTATGTAGAACAGACTTCCTTGCAACTTCTCTGTATGGAAGCTTCAGGTTGACTAAAAACATTTAGTGGCCAATTTATTTGAAAGGATACGCAAGGACTTGTAAGTACTTGTAATAAGGATTCTTGAACTCTGTGGTGTGATTACACCAATCTATTAAACGCAACCTTGTTAAGAAAAGGACGTGTATATAGTTTTTCATGGGGTAATTAAATGAGGCCTGAAAAGGTAGCCTTCTTCAGTCCTGACCCTGTGAATTGATTTAGCTTGCAGTCTTGTTATTTTATTTAAGAGACTCGTAATGCTGGAATGTGTTGATAACTGTGTGCCTTGCTCGGATGGTTTTCAACAGTAAAATAGTAGTTCTGGGTATATAAATTATGTCTGTATTGGTTGGCATCTACTGTGACCTTAAACTCTGAGTTCCTCTCTTCACAAAAACTGTCTTTTAAGGAGTGTGTTTTCTCTCTGCTTCCATATTCTATTGTGGCTATGGGGGCCATGACCTACAAGGGTTTATAATAAGGTGCTGAACAGCCTGTAGCTTGATTTCATGGTCTTGCTTTATACAAAATGTTGTAAAAATAAAGATTTGAGCACTGAAAAAAAAATGGAGATATTTTACTCCAAACAAAATATGTAAGTAATTCATGCTGTCCGAGGGAACTTAAGAGTTCATTAAAGGTCATTCGTCAAACATCTAACTTCTTGGCTTTCGTTGTCATGAAAATATTTCCATGTCGCTGTGATGTGTCTAAAAATAGTGACCGTATCCCCATATTTTTGTGCAGTTCCAAACAAAAATGCATCCTGTTGATCATTTAAAAAATATCTACTGGGTATCTAGTTTAAAAAAAAAAAGAAAAAAGCTGTTTTGTTTTCTTGAAGATTAGTGGTGGGGTCACTGGTCAGGAAGAGAGATGTTTCCAGACAGGAACTCTCAGTTTTTTTGAAATGGAGACCTATCTTTCAAGAAGGATGAATGCTTTTATTCTGTTCTTCAAGTTTATATGAGCCTCAAAGTACCATGAAAGTCAAATGGAAATAATGTGATGGAAGCTGTTTTCTCATGCTGTTTTCTACCTGAAAACAAATGGGAATGATGCATACTTGTCGTTTCTTGGGGAGAAACCCAACAATCCAGGACTGTAACATGTTTAGACCAGGCACAGCTCATTACCGGAGTGTGGATATTCTAGAAGCTGTAACTTGCTTTATGAAATGTTTATACTCAATCTTAAGCTTAGGGCTTCATCTTTGCTCAAATTGTGGGTGGTTTTTGTTGTTTTTTTTTTTTTTTTTTTTTTTTTTTTTTTTTTTTTTTTTTTTTTTTTTTTTTTTTTGTTTGTTTCCCCTAAAAAACAAAACAAAATTCCAAGTTCATTAAGTTAGGTATCTTGATTTATTTCTTCCCCCATTTTAGAAAGGCCTGATTTCTTGCATGACTTCATTTTATAAGAATAAAAACAGTCAACGTGTATTTGGTAACAATGAGTCCTACAGAAAGTATAGAAGGTTGGATTGTCTTTTCCCAACAAACCTGTAATCCAAGTAATGGCATTGTCAAGAATTGACTATCAAATATGCATCATGATTGAGGAAAACTGGGACATGAATGGTGGCAGTGAGCAGAAGATGGAAGCCTGAACCATAGCATCAGGATGGGCGCAGGCTTGTGATGAAGTCTTAAGAGTTGTACTGGAATCTCAAAGTATTGGAAAACTGTTGGTATGTGTTGTAGAGTAGCAAAAAAGACGAAATGAACAGTTCTAGCAACACATTTCAGTATATCAGACCATATCTATTACAGTATGTGAATTTGACACCTCTGTTGGAATAACATGCACAGAGAGATATGAATGTCTGTAGAGTAAAACAAAAGATGACCACTGATTCTTATCTCACTTGAATAAGTTGCTGTCAAAGATAGTCCTGCTGATCTACAACTCTTCCTAAAGGTAGCCTGAAGGGTTTGTCTAGCTGTTATTCACCTAGCTTCTCTTCTATTTCACTTCTCACCTTCTCATCATGACCTTCTACTGCTTTGACTTGGAACATCATTTGCTGTAACCTAGCTGGTAGTCCTTGTAAGGTGTCCCTCAACTCCTCCTTTTGGGCTTATAATTAAAGGATGTAAATACATAAAGGATTAACTTTTGAGTGCTTAGCTGTTATGTTTGTATAAGTTAGTGTGGAGCAGGAAAGAAGAGAAAAGATGTTTGTGATCACTTGCAAGTGTTTTCTGGCCTGGAAAAACCTGGAGAGGAAAGTGGTGGAAAAAAGGTGTTTGTAGAATTAATGAAAAAGGGGAAGGAAGGCAGAATGGAATCGGAATATTCAGAAAACATGTTTCTAATGAGATACTGCACAGAGAAAGTTTCCTCCAGGAGGGCATCAGAAACCACCGTGACCCAGTTGCTGCTTGGTTGCACAAGGTAGCCGAGGATGTGCTGTGGAGGAACATAGTGGGCAGGTGCTTGCAGAGGATGTTGATGTGGTGGTAATCTTTTTTGGCTGGCTCTTAATTTCTCTGATTCAGTTTTACAGCACAGCTGCTGTGTGGGACTGGCTCCTGTGTGTGACTGTTGCAGTATTTATGAAGTGCAAATGAGTAGGATTCATCTTTGTTTGCAGCAAGGCAGGTTAGAGATAATAAATGGTAATTGTTTGGTAATGAGAGAGGTGTCACTTCCCAAATGAGCTTAAGCTAGGCTTTTCTTTTAAGCAATTGTAGTCTTTTGTTTGCTACAGTAAATGACAACTTTTACATAACAGAAAAAGATGGTGTACAGAAATTATCCTAACACTGAATAAATCTGTTCAAGTATGATCTCATTCAATTCCCTAAATGGGCTTTGTCCTTACCTAAAGCAGCAGCTGGGAAGTTGGGAGGTGTGATACCATGGAATACTGCCCCCCCGGAAAGTGCAACGGTGCAAGTTTCTCCCTGCTTGTACCTCTTGAAGCTTTGCCTATAGCAGGAATTGTTATTTTTAAGCTAACCAAACAAAAACATTTGGGATTTTTCAGATCATAGTGAAACTTGGGGAAAAAATGGGATAATACGTTTCTTTTAGAAGTGCTAGTTCTAGGTAGTGGGACTCACCACTTAATAGCTATGCAAAGGATAAATGTTATGCTTTTAATGTCAATATTTTTAAAGCTGGATTCACTGTGCATGCTATTTAATGCTGAAAACTGAGTTTAATACAGGAAATCCTGTTTGGGTGCCACTGGGAGGATGACAAAGGAATGTATTTCAGAAACAAACTTATTTGGCAGAACCAACAGCTGGTTTTGAGCCCTGTTGGCAGACGTTGATAGCTTTGACTGTCTGGATTTTTCTTCTTGTTAATGTTGTGGCTGCTCTTTTACTGTTAGCTTTTTTTTTTTGTACTGCTTTTCTTCTTTTTGGATATAATTATTAATTGGTAGTCCATGGCACAATTATGGAATTTTTACATTCTAGATCATAAACTCTTATGAAACTAGAGCAATGTCATCAGACAATTTTGAGCTGGCATTTTCCTTTCTGTACTTATGCCAGGGTGTGATTGTTGGGTGCATTAATTGGGACATATGAACTAAGCAATAGAGAAGGCTGAAGTTCAGTTGAAATGATGCTGGAGGATATTGCATGTCTGGTCTAAAGAAGACTATGAAGAAGACATTAGAGGGAACTACCTGAATCTTTTGAACTGTGTTAGAGACTTGAATTTTACTGCTCTTTCCCCAAGCCTTTACTTCTGGGGGGAGATCCCTGATTAGCAGAAGCCTGTGGTCTAGTGGCACTGAGTATGAGGAGACCACAAGACAAACCAAAGAAATTCATAATCTGAATAAGTAGGAAAACATTAATTATGAGGAAGTGCTTGAGTCAGGGGACTGTTGGGGTCTGGGCAGATTCTCTTGCTTAAAATCATGGGTTGAGCACTGTTCTATGCTGGTGGGTGTAGAAGTTGCAGGTGGTGTGTGATCTGCTGTCTAGGGCAGATCAGACTGGTGGTTCTGCATTTAAAACTGATGAGTGCCACACTACGAATTCCAGCTATTACTCCCTTTCTGGAACACTTTGAGGTGTTGCGTATAATTTAGTTGCAGTCCAGCGTTTTGCTATTAAGATGTTTAATGAAGATGGGCAACTGTACTTGGTGTAGGTTATCTCAACGTTCTCTAGTTTAAAGAATCTCATAAACTAGTGAGGTGTCTAGACTTGACTGGATCAGCTGCTGTCTGGATTTAGTGACTAATTCTAAATTATATTCCTTCTGAATTTATCACTTTGGATTGATAGACTCAGTGCTTATAACAAATCAGAGCTTTTATTAGTAGTTTAGTATTTTAAATACAACTTCATTTTTCTATATTAGCTTTTCTAAGTTTGTTATTGTGTGTCTAGTCTCATTTGTAGGCACAAAACTGTGAATTTGCAGCTCCATCTCCCCTTCTCCCTTCTTTCAAAGGAATCTGTGTATAATTCAACAAAGCAAACAACTTGCCAATGTTGATATTTTTCGAGCTGTGTAACTGCTGTGAAGCATGACAACTAAAGAGCTGAGGAAATACAGTTGCTGTTCTCCTAACTTTAATTGGCTTTGCCCTTCTCACTTCTCATGAATGAGAGGACTCAATTGAAATCTTAACTTACGGTAAATATAGTCAATAGCAAAAAATTAAAGGATAAAACAAGGAAGTAATTTTTCATCTTTAAAGAAAATATTGAGGACTTCCCTGTCTTGTTGATTGTGGTGGGTTTATTGAATGCTGAGCTGCCCTGCAGTTCTCAGGGAAGCAGCCCTGCTTCCTGCGTTTCCTCGGGTGCTCATCACAAAGGATGCAGCTCAGGTTAGTAGTTGTTTTTGTTCTAGTTTTGGTTGAAACCATGTTGCTACCTAGTGTTTAAACTCAAGTTTGTGAACAAATTGATACTAAGTACTATTGTGCTGTGTCTGTGATCAGAAAGCTAATTGTTATGTGGGCAGCTTAATTTTTTTTTTTTTTTTTCAGTGGTGGAAGGCCTGTCCAGATACTTAGGTTTTTTTTCCTGGTCCATTCCTCTAACTTTCTTTTCTTTTTTTTTTTTTTTCTTTTTTTTTAAACACAACTGAGTGTGCATTAAGCTGGCAAACCTGTGTTTAATACCACTGTGACCAGTTACAAGTTCTTCCGAGTCACCTTGAATAAGCACAGTGCTGGCGGGATGAGGGGGGAAAACAGAAATGGTATTTTTGTACCACCCAAATTGAGCAACAAGTTCTTGCTGCGTGCAGTTTCTGAGAAATCCAAATTGTCTTGGTCTCCAGAAGATGGAGCTTTAATTATACCCTCGGAAATGTTGCTTGCCCTTATTTATCTTTTCAAAATTCTGGTCAAGCTTTTCTGTCCAGCATTGTTCCAACTTTTGAACTAAAAGGACATGCTCTCCCTTCACAAATGTGTGCGAACTTATATATTAAATCTCTTGCAGCATTGGTGTCAGCTCAGAGTTGCAGGAAAAGGAGGATTAGATACTTGGCATCCAGACAGTGAATCTTGACACTGGCAGTTGAAGAGTAGTGAAAAAAAAAAAATAATTTTTTTTTTCAAATTTAACATAGTGCTCATTAAGAGTGAAGTATTTTGAAGTGGGAAAAAAACAACTTATAGGCTTTAGGTTCAGTGTTGAAGTGTTGATAGCTCTACTTCATGCAGTGAATTTAATTTTTTGCTTCTCTTTCAACTGTTTTAATTCAGTAATCAGTGTAGTCCATGCAACTCTGTTTTTGCTGACAGCATTGGGTAGGCACAGTTTATTTAAAATGGGGCATTTTGAAAGCTTTAATGGTGAGAAGAGATCATTCGTCTATTTATAATGCATGGCTCTTGGGGTGGAGGTGAAGGATGAAGGAGGACTCTGTCTCGGAGGTATGCAAGAATTCAATTCACTGTTTCAGCTTGTGGAAGAAAGGATCTACGGTTAATATTGTCACCTTCCTTCTCCTAATTCACGTGCCGAAAGGTAGGAAGGATAATAGGGAAGGATGTGTGCCAGAGCTGAGATTATTATCAAAGATAGAACCAAGGGAACTCAACTTACTGGTTTCAGAGTCCTGAAACCAATTACCATGCCTGGGCTGGTACTAAAGAATGAGGAACTGGGGATACCACTCTCCTTACTAATATTAGCTTCATAAGTGTCAAATTGACACTTGAATGTAATCCCAAGTGCCTGTCACTCATTCATCTGCATGTCCTATTTCTTAAGCTGAAAACAAGCAGCTTAGCTTGGGACAGACGGTAGGCAGGGACTCATTAAAAGTGAGTGGTATTACCCTTGATGAGTTATACAAACTTCCTAGCTAATCTGTTAAATTATGATTACTGTTCCAAATAGTAGAGCATACAACTATAAAACTTACCTACTAAAATTCCCTGTGCAAAGTGGGTCACCGGTCTGCCGACTAATAGTAGGAAATGAATGAATTGATTATTTTTTTTTAAGTTTTATTTTTTTCCTCACAAATTGCAGTTCTAAAGGGGGCTGGGACATTCAGCTTGAATGAAAAATAACCCTTGCTAGTATTTAAGTTGCGGTGTTCTTTATGTTGTTTTTTAAAAGCTTTTAAATAACTCTTCCCAATACTACAAATAGTTGAATAACACTTCTTGGTACCCACAGGAGTTGAACTCACTGTGTTTACTACTCTCTGACTTGGTAAAGCGCACACGTGCTTGTTCTCTCTCTTCCTTTTTATTTTATGGCGAGAATAACCATCATCTTAAAAGCCAAACATCCTAATTATCAAGGTAATAAATGGTTGAAGTAGCTGTAGCCCAATGATGCAGAGTCTTTGTACTGTTTCCTACAGGTGTTTTCTAATAAAGGGCAGATGGCTGATATGTTACTGACTCCTCAGGGACAGCAGGTTAGGAGAAGGCAGCTATAGATTACTGCTTCTAGAAAATAAATTTAACTCCATGTAATTTCATTCCTTTAAAGGTTTCTCCTTGTTTCTGTCCTTGCTAGAAACTTTAAAAGGTTTATGTAGCTTTTATTAAAAGCAAAATTAAGAAAAAATACAGAATTTAGATTTTCCTCTTTAAGTTACAAGCCTTTAGGAATTGTTTATGTGGCTGAGCATGTGTAAATTATAATAGCTTGTATATATAATTTGTAGTGTATATATTACCAAATCTAAGCAATCAAAAATCACATGATGGGCCTGAACTATGAAACTGGCTTATTAATGAAATGAGAAAAGAGTTTGCTTTGTTTTTCTAGCATAATATACTTGAGGCTTGTTTTAGGAGTGAAATAGCAGAGCCCCCTGGGTGACTGAGCCCATCCTTTGCAGTTACAGACTGTTACGCAGCACAGTGTTTCCTAAATTGTTTTTATTCTTTCCCAAATTTACGTTGCAGTGGTGCTTATGTTGTTAGGCCAGCTTTTTCTTCTAATAGTCTGTATATTCTATTTAGCTTTGTTTCTAGACACCTGCAATTGCCTGTGTCCTCTTGTGTTGTCTTAACGTAGCCAGCTTTTGGGGAACAGACTCTGTTCTGCAGCTCTTCTGGTTTTGAATGAATTTGAAGGAAATAACTAGATGAGGTCTCAAGAGCAGTTTGTAGAAAGGCTTAAATAGTTCTGCTCCTGTAGGATTTAATTCTCTTGTGACTACATTAATGGGCCCTCAAAACTGTCATTTTATCAAGTTGTATGCAAGTGTTTTTTATTAGTTCATATATGTTTTTGCATTGTGTGTGACTGACTTTTTAAAATATTTGATTAAAATCTATTTGTTTGTGTATGCTTTGTTTGTCCCCTGACTTTAACTCTCCTGATTTGGCACCTTTAGCAGACTTTTTTTTTTTTTTTTGTCATACCTATGAGTTTGGAAAAAAAGCTTAATAATGAAGAGATTGCCTTTAAAATCAGCCCATAAATGTATTCCAGGAATACCTTTCTGTAATACTTTGCTATATTCCTTTTTAACTAAATCTTCAGGTTTTGTGTTTCTCTATAAAAAGTTATGTTCTCAAGCTTTAAAAGTTTTCTATTTGGCACTGTATTCAATGGGTGTTCATTAAAACCATCTAATCTTCCTGGATCCTGTATAAGCAAAAAAAACCCCCAAAAAACAAATGTAACCAAAATGTAACTAAGAATGTGATTTTGGTTATATTGTTGCTTGTGTATTGTAATGACATATTTTTGGATCTGCAACCTTTACATTTGTCCAAGCACCTCTGTGTTGACAAGCCTGGTTTCTTACATGCTGTGTTTAAATGAAGCTGCTACGGGTGCTCTATTGCTCTGTGCATGTGTACCCATCGCTGGGCACATCCCCTGGAAATCCTAGCAAGGGTGAGCTGGTGTGTTTGAGTCTTACGGGATGAAAATGATCCAGCCCTCTGATTTAGTATATTAACCTTTTTGTCTTTTGCTTGCGTGTTGTGCATGGTAGTTTATACTTCCATATCCTTTTCCTTTTTTCCTTCCTTTTCATTAGTGATTGTTGTTTTGCCTCATACATCCAGTGTTATGTTTTATTCTTGGCTATTTGTAAAGATAGAGTTAATTTTGAAGAAGGCAATAACTCATCTCCCGTTACACGTTTCAGAGCAGCCCTGTTTCTTCTTTCTTTGCTCTCTACTAAGGTGCTTGAAGCAGCTTTGGGTGTTTAATTTGCCTTTCAAGCTTCAGCTCTCTTTGATTTATGATGATTCTTCTTTCTGTCACTGCACATCCTGGTGTCAAATTGTGGCTGCTGTTACGGAGCGAGTAACACTGCATTGAGAATACATTTAGGCTGCTGCTTAGCAAGGAAAGAGGGGAGATGAGTGCTGGGGACTGTGATGAGGCAGTAAAGATGGTTATTTTACAAAAATACCGTTCTAGATCTGTTGCCATTGCTTTAAGTCATTGCTATAATGAATAGAACAAGTTCTTAAACTGTATTGGTAATGTCTGAGAAGCAAAACATCTGCAAATGAACACAAACACGTGCAGTCTGAAAGTAAGGCAATTTTGCCAAAAGAGGGGAGTGAAAGCAGTGTTTCTCATTTTGTTCTTGCTATCCAACAAACTCGACTGAGGGATAAGTAAATGATCAGCCTGCATCTGTCTATGGCTTGGGTGATTGCAAATCAGGTTTTTAAACAAGCAGCATATGATTGTATCAGTGTTTTTTTTCAAAACTATTGTTTTCTAGAATATTAAAGGCAAATCATCGATGCCAATGTCACATAAATGTTGTAGGGTAAGCATTGGTGATGCCATATGAGGAGAAGGGTGTAAACTTGTTCATACAAATATTCCATTTTGTGTAAAATTATTTGTGATTTACTATCTGTAGTTCATCTGGTAATTGTCCAATTTCTGGTAATTAACCTTATTGCAACTAACAAGGTGAATGTAATGCATCTGTAATTCTTAGGGTTCCAGGCTCAGCACAAATCTTTGAATTAGTTGAGTAGGCAGATGTTTTTTCTATGGAGGTTGTTGATCACCTTTCCCCAACCACCTTTCCCCAAAGGTCACTTCTGAAAAAAAAAAAAAAAAAAAAAAAGAAAATCAGAGGAATTCCTTTAAAAGGCTCACTATCACAGATAGATTCAGGCAATCTCCAGGAACTGACAGACAAAGCAAACAAACCTATTTTTCACAAAGAGCACTCTAAAAAAAAAAAAAAAAAAAAAGAAAGCAAATATTAAATCCTAACATTCTGCACTTGCAAATCTGTGTTCCTGAAGAGGAATGGGAAGAGGTAAAACTTGAAGATCAGCAAAAGCCTGTTCAGGTGATAGTGTTTCTTCTGCTCAAAAATAAAGAAAATAAGTCATTTTCAGAGACAAGGAATGAAAAAAGCAATTTTTGTTCTTGTTCTGGAATAACAAGTTTTCTTTTCATTTTAATAGGCCAAAAATTTTGAATGTGCAGCTATTGTTAAACTGTGCAAAAAAAAAAAGTATAGAAATTGCAAATGCTTATTCAGTCACCACAAATACAGTGAATGGGTATAGGACTAGCAAGCATTTGTGTATTTAGTGCACTGTTTCGGCATTCAAATCTCTGATGCAATTATGAAGTAAATTTAGCAGTAAATGTTGGTGCTGTTGGAAAGACTACCGAGTAGTATGTGACCTTTTTTTTAGAAGCAGAATCAATAAAAATATATAAATGTAAAGGGCTGGTTGTAAATAAACCAGCAATCTTATATAGCAAGTGCCCAAGGGCTGGGAGTCGTGCAGGAGAGAGAAGGCAGGAAAGCTGCAGCTCCCTTAATTTGCTGGTTCTGTGATACCTTTGGGAAATAAAAAGTAGGGGGAACAGTACAGGTCGTGATCTCTCCTGATCATATCTTTGCCATGGAGGAAATGCTCAGATGAGTTGTACTGCCATAGCTGTTCTTCCAAAGAGTTTGTTGTGCTGGGAAGAAAGGAATATTTCCTTATGCAGTAAGGAAGGTGCTTCCTTTTACCCCCGTGTCTTTGTGTTCATGCTGCAGCTGACCTCAAATTCTTTTCTCTATTTTGAGTGGCTCTTTTTTTTTTGTTAATATGGTGATGCTTTCTGTTGTCAATAGCTCAATGCATATGGTGTATAGTTTTGTTCACTTTACACACATATTCGTTGGAGTAGGAAAAAAATATCAAAACTGGGGGAGGAGGAGTTGCTTTATATTGGGACACAAGAAATAGCTGTGTTAAAAGCTATTCAGAAGTCACCTGGCAGCTTTAGATTTGGACAGCTGAACATATTTCTAATGAGAATGTTATGCATGGCATTGTTAAAGGGAACAGTCATGCAAAAAGACTTCCAGATATTCAGCTCAGTCATGTTATGTGTAGTACCTAATACAGATAATAAATAAGTAGTACATTAACTTTGTAATGTCAAGTCTCTTGAGACATTGCTGTAAGTCAATGTGTTTGACGACACAGCTGTCTATCTGACGAGATTTTGTAGCTACTTTATGCTATTTTTTAATGTATCTGGAAGCTATTTCAAGTCACTGAAATCCTTTAATTGATTGGTACTCAAATATTTTTTTTAAGAAGAATTGGAAAAACAGTCCTTTCTGAAAAATGGTTTGAGAACTTAAATAATACATATTGCATCGTGTAAGTGTGTGTAACATATCCTCTTAGCAGCTAATAAGTGACTTAGCCTGTTTTCAGATGGGATTTTTTAATTATAGTTCCAGATATTTGAAGACTGATGTGATTCAACACAAAAATGATTTTCAAATGGTTCTGGCCGTGACTACGAGGGAACTAGATCATCAGTAGTCTGGGACTGTGTGAATTGGTGCAGAATTTATTTAATTTTGAATCTAGTCTTGTTCCTTAGTTTGAACATGTCAGGGGGATGAATGTGTACAAAGGTAGCACAATTTGCTGTGAACAGTCTCTAATGCTTTTCTTTAATAAAAACATGCAAGTTAGTTATCTGAAGAGGAGCATAAGGCACTTGGTGAATACTGAGTTCCACTTAGTTATTCTTGGTGGAAGTTGCTAGACACAAACAAAGAGTCACTAATTGATGCTGTAAGCTTGTGACAGCATTGAGTGTAAAAATAGGGAGTTCCTGCTAGCGAGCACAAAAGAGAAAGTTTCTTCCAACATTAACATGTGTAAACTTTTGAGATTAAAAAGCAAAACAAAGTTGTGTTCTTAGCTGTTGTTCCTTTTATTTATAACAACTCCACTAAATTTTAAGCATGTTCTAGTTTCTGTTGGATTGTACTTTTACTCTGAGACATGCTTACAGTTTTCATTCTGAATGCAACTTGTTTCCTTTTTAAGTGCTTCTGAAAATTCTTCTCCCTATCCCCATTTTTAATTGTGGTTTTTTTTTTTTCCTTTTTCAAGGGAGAGAATGCAAAACTTAACTCTAAAATTGCCACAGTGGTATGAATCTCAGTACAAACAAACCATCAAAGGTTGTATTAAGCTTGTCAGGAATGTCTATCTGTCTGTCTTTATATATGTATATAAAAATAGATAATATATATCTTAATTTTAGGCTGTGTAGGACAGGTACAGTCTTTTTTAGCTCTGGTATCCCTGAATTTGGAGCCTACTGGAATGTATTTGCCTGCCTGGCAGACTGTGTTGTAGATGCATCTTGAAAGATGGGACCGCTTTCTTCTGCAGGGTGTAGTTTCTCTGTGCGTACTAGTGCTGGGGCTCAAGGCACACCCCCACTGTAGTAGCCTTCCCAGTTCACTGCTGGGAAGATTGAGCTAGAAGACACCTTGTCACAGGGTCTACAAGCCTCTGGAGAAGGAAAATGTTGCTCTTCTCCCAAAACAGAACAGTCTTCTGCCACCAGCAGCTCTGGAGCAGCCAGATCCCAGTGGTGGGTTTAACTACATAGCCAGTGCAGTACCGTTGTCTTAATACACTTTCTTAAGAAAAACCTAAATTATACTTTTATGAACTAAAGGTGCTGATGTGATATCAAAGTATTTTTAATGTAATTTAGCTGGTAATAATGCTAATTTGAATTAGTGGATGGTATTACTTAGTGTGTGTCATCAGGGAAAAGAAAGTACATCAGAGAGGAAATCTTTGACATGGAACAGTGAGGTTTTAGTGTCTGATGAGGGTAGGTAGTGGCTTTCTCCTTTTTCCCCTCTTGGTGGATCCCCTACTGTTCATGGCGCTGGGATCTGTCCTTGTCTCCTTCAGATACAGAATAAACTGCTGTTGAAGGCACTTAGATTTCCTCATCCTCCTATACTCATGTCTCGCTTTTTCTTTTGGTTACTTGGGGGTGAGACCAAAATACTGGGTTTAGACTGGTTTAGAGTGTGATATATGTTAAATGTTTCCTAAAGTCATGCTCCTAATAAAATGTACTCCTATCTTGGTTGGCTGGCAATACAGGCTTTTATATTATGTTTCTTCTATGTCCTCCTTGAAAGTTTGAGGTATGATTAAAATACAGGTATGTACTGATAGACCTTCCAGCTACAAAAATCTTAATGAAAGCTCAGTTTCACTTTTCCCCACAGGTGTTTTAAAGTATTGCTGGATGTACAGAACATGACAGCTCCATAATCTGATAAATGAATGTTAAAATAAAAAGCCAGTTCCACTGTTTAGTGGTTTCCATTGTTACTGTTCAGGTTGTCTTATGTCAAGAAGCCAATGGGATAAACCATTGTATTTGCCATTGCATAAACCATTGTATTTCTCTTTTCACCTTTTTGGTCCTTTTATTTTTTAAGATAGTGGTTCTCTCAATTCAAAGAAAGGGGAAAAGAAATACACCTTGACCCCTACTTCTAATCTTCTCATGTAACCGATGGACTGCTGAAACAATAGCAGTCACATCTGATACAACAACATCTTATTTATAGATGGAAGCAGCTGCATCCTCTGTCTTTGCATGTAAGAAGCCCTATTGTTTTCAAGTCACCAGGTTAATGAGACTGTGGGAAAACCAAGGCCTGCTATAAAAGCATTATTAAAGATAATTATTTAACACAAAAAGGAAGGGAGGATGTGGCTGGTACGACTTGCTCTTAAACTTGAATTAGGTGTGGTGTAAATGTAGAAGTTATCAGCGCTGTCAATTCAAGCTATAATGTATAGCCTTGAGTTTACTTGTGGATTCTTGTATCGCACTTAATGTTTGGCTACATTAAAAACATCTGTTTCCACAGGCCTGAAGTTTCTGACGATGGAGGTCTGAACATTAAATAAGTTCAGTATGTAGGGAAAAGTCCCTGCCCCATTATACTCCATTTCCACCACTGAATGCTTTCTACTCATAGACTCCCCCAGGTGGGTTATCTGCCTGGGCTCCCCTGCTTGAGGTGCAGCGTGGTTTTTTAGCAGATACTTCTGTGCCATCCTCAGCGGGTCACTGGGGCAGAGGATTGCCGGGGGCACAGCGGGGAGTGGGCAGCACTGTCTGCTGGTACAGTTTTCTTCAGCTAGGAAACGCTCCTCTGAGATCTGTGGCCAGCTGGCCGGCCTCTGAAACTGGAGCACGGAGTTTGGGAGCTGTGATAGGTTGTTAATCCCTCTGTTGTCATCCTCATTTTTCCCCTCTGTTGGCTGCCCTAGATGGGAAGGAAGGATTTCTGTCTTCACGAGAGCATTTTCCTAGGCTTAGGAGAGCACCTTGAGCTTTGTTATGGGTCCCTGGCAGTCTGTGGACGAGCAGCCAGGACCTCGTCCCCCGTCCTGTTCCGGTCAGGCGTTCAGTGCTGTCAGTTTAAAGACGGCAGTGGGGAATACAGCTCAGTCCAGCGTGTGCTTCCTTTGTGTGCTTACAAGCTGTAAGGTGTTTCCCATCTAGCTCGTGTTGCGTGAATGAAAAAAAAAAAAAAGACAAAATGGAAAATATCGAATAATAGGCGCATTAAGAGTGAGTGGTTTTTTTCAGTACAAACTCAAGTGACAACAATGCTACTAGGTTGCTTTAAGGACTTTCATGTGAAATACTCTTTTTCTTAAGAACACACCTTTAAAATTTGTGCAAGTGGAGGTTTCTGACTAAATAATCATATATGTGTTAAGATCAATCAACATACAGGGGTTCTTCTGGGCATCTTCTGTAGCATACCTGTAACTTACATGAATGCGGCTTTTGAAAGCTGTGGTAAGATTTTCTCAATCCTTTGGGTAAACTGACTGAATGTTTATTTATCACCAATCTACAAGAAAAACAACACAAGCTCCAATAGCCCCTGAAGCTTCTAGTTTGAATTGTCTTGTTCCATGTTCCGTGTTATTGAATTTCACTGTACCACCTTCTGTTGAACTGAGATTTGGAAGCCTGAGCCGTGATGCTGGCTTGCAGGCGGTCATCAAGTCTGGGGACCTCAGAGCCTTCTTTGTGCTCAGCTAGCTTGAGTTGATCAACTTTTTTTTTTTTTTTAATTTTTTTTTTTTTTAGCTCAGTAAAAAGTTTGTGTCCTAGGGCTGACACTGATTGTTTTTCTTTACCTATAAAATGGTTCTAATCGCTTTTGGGAGACAATCCCGTATCTGAATTGTGGAATAGAATGAATAGATAATGTTTTTACAATTAGAGTTTTAGACTTTTTTTTTACTCTAACTTCAATTAAAATTTGGCTTTAGCTTACTGATTTGAAACATGCCGTTCCAAGTAGGGGATTTTTTTTTGGGGGAGGAGTGTGGGAGTCAGGTTAGGATTTTTTTTCTTTTTTTTGTCATCCATTCTTGAATTTAAGAGGTAATTAAAAACAAAGGATTTACTTTACTGGTCAGCTTGTTACTTGGCTTATGTTGTAGTGTGTTCATTGTCATTTTGGCTCTTGATTTAACCCATTTTAGAGATTTTGGCTTTTTAAATGAGATACTTTTATTAAAAGTCAGCAAGGTAATATCTTTTTCTTCTGGAACATATTTTTGTTTTTAGAAGCAGCCATTATTAGGGAGATGTTTTGCACTGTTTAAGTCTCTTGACCCTTCTTATCTTGTTGAAAATCTAGCTTCAGTAATCTTTTAGTATTAGACTGCTTTGTTGCATGGATTCTTTGGTAAATAGATTAATCTCTGGGTCTTGTGACTATTAATCTTGCTCTGCAGCTTGGGCTTGTTGAGGGATTTCTGATAATTAGGACGTCTTTGTACTTGGTATCAAAACAGTTACTGTGTTTTCCCGGGATTCTAATAGTGAAGTAGGAAACAGTGGAGGCGACCAGATGTATTAGTAAGAGGTTATTTGGTTCCTTTTGCTTTCCATGTTGTATAAAAAGCTTATAAATATTTAAGTAGTTTTTGTGAGATACTGGCCTGAAACAGAACCTTCTAAAAACATAGTAACTGTGGGATTCACTGGTGATGTATTCATGTAGGAGATGTTAAAAAGAAAAAACACAACCAGACTTCTTTAACACTGCAGGCATTTTTTTGTATCTTCTAATACTTCACTATGGGTGCTTGTAAACTGTGAACTACTGCAAGGCAAAATCAAGTATTTTAATAATGTCAAAATTATTTGTACAGTAACACATTTCATCTCTAATGGCATCCAGGACTTTGGACAATCACATGGTATCACTTCTTGTTGAGAAATTTTGTACTTATCAAAAGGGCTTGTTTGATTTTCCTCCTCATGCCTTTCATTAATACAACATTCTGAATAAAAATGTTGACGCCAGAGGCAGGTACCAAGAGGCAGCGGAATATTTCTTGTGAAGAAATGAAAGCTGTTGAGTGTGTGTCTGTGGCAAGTCTGCTTCAGCCTATTTCTTCCAATTACTTAGTTTTCAAAATTTTGCTGTTGCTTCAGACTTACTTTAGGATGCTTTTTAGTGTCAAACAAATACAGGAAGCCTTTGTTTGTTTTACACGATACTCCTTGGTCAAGACTTTTTTTGTTTTTTGGATAAATTGTCAACCCATAAACCTTTTTCCTTATGTGGTGTATGTTGTTTTTAGTAAACCATGCACTCAGCAACAAAACACACTCCAGGAGTTAATCTGGACACATGTGAGCCATCTCAGTGTTCTGAATGCATTCCAGGCCTCTGAGACTTTCCTTTGCTGGCTTGAGGTCAGAAATAAAACTTATTCTTGGTAATAGTTGCATTAAGCACTCAAACAGCAGGCTGTTCAAGTGAATGAAATGCCATTAACCAGAAGGGCAACGAGAGCATTTTTTTTTGGTTGTTTTAATTTGCTTAAGAGAATGAGATTACAGCCAGAAAATTGTCTTGTCAGACAGCCAGATATTGACTTCTTGGTCTTCCATTGCCAAATGCTCAAGCTTTTCCAGCTCCCCCCTGCCCGAGCCCTCTGCCAACTCGCCATGAGAGCCAAGAGTGAAACCTTAGGCTGGTCCTTTCCTTGTTTGTTGGGCAAAATGTTATCTATCGGAGATCTAACAATTATTTTTTACAAGATCTGAGAATTTGGGTAAGCTTTGTTTACTTAAACTAACAAAGCTCTCCTTTTCTTGAAGTTATCTTTTATTTGGAGGTGATATAAAAGAATATTTATGACTTGAGAACAAGAAGGGTACTCTTATTTGCTAACATATAACTCACTTTTAGTAACCATGCTAAGGGAAACTTGCTATTAAATATTAACTTTAATTTAGAAAGCCTAGAAAAGCTGAACTTCTGTTTCAGGTCACTTGTGTTGGTATGAAGTACTTGACAATATTTTTAATTTTTAAAAAGAAGTTATTCTGTGAGCATAAAGAATGTGTGTAAATATTTGTGTTTTCAAGTGTTTGATCTTCCCAACTTGTGCCTTCTGTGTTCTTCCCAGCCCTTTAGCTCATTGCTTCCAGTTTCTTTGTATTTCTTGATTTCTTCCCTTCCTGTTGTAAATCTTCTTCCATGCTGTCAAATAGGTTTAAAACTAAGCTTGTGAGCTCATAACTGACAAAAATTGAGACATGTACAGGTTGTGTACAAAAGCCTTCTTTCTTCAATCAAAAGAATAAATGTATTGAAATAAAAGATGGAGTCCTTGATTCACTTGTTTGATCTGTACCTTTGAAAAACTAACCCTTTTGTCAACCTTAGCTGTTACTGTCTCTCTTCTCTGAATTATCTTTTTTAGTTCAGGTTTGCAACTTTAATCAGTTCTTGTAAAGCTGTTAGCATAGTACTGAGGGTGTTTTTTCTGCCAGGGTATAAAATCAAGCTTAAAGCCAAGTTTTTGTTGCTGATAAACCTTCATAATTCCGCTCAAATTACTTCCGTAATTTTTCTTTTTTAAGACTAACTAGGTTTACTTGAATCAAAAAGCATTACAAATAACTTTGGAAAAGTCTTTATGAAATGAGGCCTGCTGCAGCTCAGTTAGTTTATTATTGAGGCTTGTCCTTTCTTCATTGGGTTGTCTTGGATCAGTGTTGAATACAGTATTTGTTCCCCTTCCTCTGTCCCTTGGGAATTTGAAATCACTCACAAGAAAAAATTGACTGATTACATAAACTCAGATATTTACCAAGTGAGACCATACTGATGCCACAAGGTGCTCAGCTATTGTCAAAGCATAACAAGGAGAAATACCTGAGGATCTATTATACAACATTGCTGCTCAAAAAATCCTTTTTTCCACTGCTTCAAATATAAAAATGATGTAATTAATTCCCAAAGCACTAAATATTTTTGAAGTAACTCCAGGAAGCTCTGTTACGTAGCACAGTACAAAGTGGGCCTGTAGACTTTCTTACAGTAGTCTAAGCGTAGAGCTGCCCTGCACCCTCACTGCTGTGACCATTCCCCCAAGTGCCAAAGGATCCCCCGCTATCCCCACGATATAGTTAAGGATGTGTTGTTGACCCTAAACTACCTAAAGTTATCAGCTTCTTCACTGAAGGGCAAATAGCCTTTGCATATACTTCCATGGCCAGCTGTGCTCCCTAAGCACGCTCTGTGTGACTCTAACCTTAACTTAGTAAATAGCTAACCTCTAATAGCCAACCTCTCACTTCTTACTCAGCTTGTACCTTCTATAAGTTCACAGGGCAAGTTAATAATTTCAGAGAATATGTGTACTTGCATTCAGTCATGAGATCAGACGTTTTTTCACGTGCTATTGGAAAGAAAATCAAGATATCCTTGAAAGAAAACTGTGCTGTAATTTCAGGTTATTTGGGTAGAAATCCATGACTTCTTGGTATACTAAAGTGAAAATGTGCTAGGTCAATGTTTTAAAAAACCAAAACAACCAAAAACCCCCAAACAACCAAACCACAAAACAAGGCATTTGCTGTTCTTGACATAGAATCATAGAATGGTTTGGGTTGGCAGGGACCTTAAAGATCATCTAGTTCCAAGCCCCTTGCCATGGGCAGGGACACCTCCCACTAGAGCAGGTTGCTCAAAGCCCCATCCAGCCTGGCCTTGAACACTTTCAGGGATGGGGCATCCACAACTTCTCTGGGCAACCTGTTCCAGTGCCTCACCACCCTCACAGGAGAGAATTTCTTCCTAGTATCTAATCTGAATCTCCCCTCTTCCAATTTAAAACCGTTGCCCCTTGTCCTTTCACTACACTTCCTGATGAAGAGTCCCTCTCTGGCTCTCCTATAGGCTCCCTTCAGATATTGAAAGGGACTTTATTCATAAGTCTTAAAAAAAAAAAAAAGTAATAGCGAGAATCACAAAGGGAAGCACAAGTAAATGGCAAAGTAGTACAGAACTGACCCCTGCACGAGACAACTGTACAGAGCCAGTTTACATCATGGCTGTAACGTTGGAGAATCTCCTCTGGGAAAACTTACTGTGGAAACCTGAGGAGCAACTGTCTCTGTCTGTCAGCGTGGTCTTTCATCTGTACAGTACCCACCGGAACAGAGCTGGTAGGGGAGAGCACGTAGTACATGTGCTGCATCAGTACATAGTTTGCAATCCTAAAGTAATCCCAGGGAGGTTGCAAAAAGGCCTTCCCAATTCTCCAGGGCAGAATTTCAATTTAGCAGAGGGAGCCAAGGACACTAGTGAGCGCAGGTTTCCCCAAACCACGTGCTTTCTCAATGCAAGTTTTGGGCCACTGTACAGACTAAATGGGAGTGAGCAATTAGGATTTGGCCCAAGTAGAGTGAAGGTGTTATGTGAACTGCAGATAGCTTAGATCTGTTCCTTGTGACGGCGATCTACAGCCAAATTTTGCTTTGTTTCTAGTTAGTTCGGCTGTGGAAGACTGAGTATCAAGGAAGAACAGTGCAGTCTTGGTGTTCTGCACTTGAAGGAAGGCTGTGGGGGATCCCCCGTTTGAGAAGAGCCATAAAATATATAAAGAATTTTCAAGAAAACTATTGCATTGCTGATTATGTTCATGGACACATCCAGCTGATGTACTTGTTCTAGAGCTCCTGGCTGCTTTCCGTGCCTTCATAAATGCCAAAAAGCTTTAGTTAAAAGTACAGCTGGAACCTACGTAGAACTTTTACCAGATTTTGCAGGATTTGGCTGGCCATAAAAACGTGTGGGGCCTTGGAGCCGCTGCCGCATTCATTCAGTCTTTTTCTGGTATCTGAGACTGCCAAGAGAGGTGACAATTTCTTTCCTCCCCTGGTAGTTTTTTAAGGCTCTTTGCCCTGTAGCGGCTCCTTTGAGGTCTAATTCATTTTTATGCTGGCCATCAACCATGTGTCTGCCTGGTGTGGCTAAATGCTGGTATTAGTGAAAATACAGAAGGGAATGTAGTAGAAACGTAGCAAATTAATTTCTTTGAATTAAGGCTGAGGAAAAAATAAATGGTAGATGTATTTGCTGGTCTACAGCAATTGCTAGGCTCATGAAGGAGCAAAAACCTTAGATCTCTATGAAAAAGTGGAACTGGTGAAATGAGTTAAAAATGCAGGTGAGGACAGGAAGGCAGAGCAACTAACGTGACAAGTTAGGAACTTCGTTTGGCAGCAGTGCATGGGTCCTGTATGTAGAAGCAATGACTTTATAACCTGAAACCACTGCAGCGGTATCACCCGTTGCAGATGAAAAGTTTACAGTCTGGCTACTGTTTCTTGAACTAGACAGCTTGCCTGAGGCTACTAAGCTTTTGCAGATTAAATAGATGAAATCCGGCAGATGAGCCACCCTTTGATATGTTGGACACTAAAAATAATAATCATGATCTGTGTTAAATGTAACCGAGGATGTTGTTTTAAAAGGAGAAAGTCTCAATCCTTACAGGCTTCCCTGTCAGTTGTTATCTGGATTACACGTGCTGTGATGATCTTTCAAAGAGAGGTCAGGTCCCACCGGATGCTTTAGCTGGGAGGCGGCACTGCGTGGAGGCAGCAGGCATGCTCTGAGGAAAGCTTGTGACAAAGCTTGTGAGATGCTGGGACGGTGTGAGTCACTCCTAAGCTATGTCCCGAGACCTGGAGGCAGTGAGCAGGATGCAGACACCTTGGATTTCCACAGAGCCAGTTTTGATCCAGCTCTGTTGTTCCTGAACCGATTCCCTGTGGAGCTACCGTCTGCACCTCACTCTCTGGGGTTTCTGTGGCTTATTTTGCCAGCAGAGAAGTGCTGTCTAAATGTAGGGAGGCTGTTGTGGGTATTGCCGGGCTCCTGACTTAATGTGAGCCCTTCCCAGTGGGGCTAGAGAGCAGAGATCAGAAACAGTAATTAGCTCTACTGGCATCAGTGGAAGGCCAGTGGAGGCCAAAGCTAATAGCAAGGTGGCCTGGATCTCGGTTCCTCGTGCCAAACGCCCCAGGCGTGGTGTCCTCGTGCCTTGCTGCCCCAGTCCTCTGCAGCCTGAGAGCCGATTTACCTCAGTCACCGTGCCCAGCCTTTGTAGGAGTCTTCTGCTTTTAGTCACACTATTGCTAATTGTCCCTCTTCCTCTGTGCCCAAAGCTCAGGAGTGCTGCTGAGCACAGTGCAGCCCAAGTCCTGGAATAAGCCCTCCTGGCTATCACCTGGCTCCTGGAGAAGGAGACAGCAGTGCTTCTGCCTGTGTCTCCCGATTCTTGTCATCCAGCGTCATCCTAGGCCACTGTATCTTCAGGAAATGTTCACTGCTGTTTGAAATCACATTTGTCACACCAATGCTCTTGTGCCAGACTCAGGAAAAGGAGCAGAAAGGTGTTTGTGTCTCTCTCATGTTTTAGGACATCCCAGGGCGCTGCAAGCAGGTAATTAACCTTGGTGATACTTCTCAGTGCACTTAGGAATGCTTTGATACTGACATGGTGCTCAAACCTGTGGAGCGTTGGGTTTCTAATGGCATTGCAAGGGCTTCTGTGGGGCAGAGATGGGATCTCTCCCATCTCACACCTATTGTCCCTCGGTTGCCCCGCTTTAGCTGAGCTGTGCTTGGGGTTGCTCTTAGTGTTTAAAATGACTTGTCAGACTCCATGGTAAATTCAGGAGATAAGCAGTAATCTCTAACAAGGAATGTGCATAGTTTTAAGGTCCAGTTTTGGAGTTCAAACACATGATTTTAAGCTGCTGTGAAAGTATGCATTCAGTGTTTAGGAACAAATGTCGCTTGCTTATCAGCTGATAACAGTATCTTGGCTTGCGAAACAACCGGTAAGCTGTTTCATAACACGACAAGTTTGTAAATAACGATGCTTAAGATCTGGGCCAAAATACTCTTTTATGAAACCAAGGGTATGCATTTTATTATGCACGAGGAATTCAGTGTTACATGTCTAACCCTTCTTTGACTTGCACTAAGCGAAACGTGTGACATCCAGTACTGCTCTGGAAAGACTGTGGAGGTTGAAAAACCTGTTTCCCTTTAGTATGGGTCGGATTAAGATTCTGAGAGATTGCCTGCTGCTGTCTTGTGGACAGGGTTTTCATGTGTCGCTGTGTTTGGTTTCTCCATCCCACACCACTTGTTGTTGGTGCTTTGGCAGCTGCACCACCCGCCGACTTGTAAATCTTTGTTGGGGCTGGTGTGGGGGAGGAACTAGTGTAACAAATGGAGGGCCACTCTTGAATATCAGTAAATAAATAAAAAAATCAGTTGTGACATGACAGCCAGATATCTCATTAGCAGTTATTAGAAATTAAACTCCGGTAGGCAGTTCGTAGACCAGCTGTAAGCAGTTATGGCTATTGGGTTGCCTTGTGTTCTTAACTGCAAAGCCCCTGGTCACAAAGAAATGTCTGGCAGTATCTCTATGTCTTTATGGTTGTTGGTAAAGTTACTGAACAAAAAATACAGAGCCAGCCAAGTCAGGGAATGGAGTTAGCAGTACGTCAGCTTTATTCACAGCTTCTAGCCTGTTGAGGTTCTCATGTGTGTGACAGTGAGTGAAAATCATGACCCTACAACCATCTCTGTAACCCTGGGTACAAACACAAGATTTTAAGTCATGGCGTTGGAGATTTGACAAACAATGAAGGTGTTAGTTATTGGTCTTGAGCTATCTGATGCGTAGATGGATCCCTTCAGCAGGTGTGATACGAGAAGGATTTCGAAGTGCTGAGGGAAAGCCACCTAGAGCTGCTAATAGGGGGTGTTACAGAGAAAGGGTGCTTCCAGATTCCCTCAGAGTAGAGTATAACAGTACAGCTAAACCAGTTTGAATGGCTTGTTCTCTCCAAAAGGGATATTTTAGGGGCTGGCAGAGCATTCCAGTGAAGTTTCACTGCCTGACTTCTCTTATATTCTTTAAGCTTCAGTGCTGTTCCTGATGTTTTTCCCTTGTGGGTGCAGTGCCGGGTAAGACTGAATCAAGAGAGTCAAGTCCTTCCCCGTAAGGGCAGTGATCCGTTACATCAGCTGAAGCTGCTCCGTGTCACTTCATCTTAATAGGCAGAGGCAGAGCAGATGGGCTGAACCCAGCTCATCCGCCTGCTTGGCCGCCAAGCCAGGGTGGTCCCACGTGCCCTTCATGCCTGGCCAGCTGCACGTGGGCTGGCTGCGGGCACGCACGTGACCTCTGCTTGTTGGACTTGGACCATGAAAGGATCAGAGCATTTGACCAAGTCAAAGAGGAGGTGGCTTTGGCAAGGGGATTGGCTCACAGAGGTGTGGGATGCTCTCCCAGTGCCCGAGAGGAAGTCCAGCCGATTCGGCAATGGAAAGCTGTTAGTTTGGTTTTTCCATCTGGTTTTATGGTGGTACTCAGCTGCGTTTAGGTCACAGGGTGGTGACCTGAGAGGGTCTATGCTTCACCACCACCATAACCTTACAGATGCTTGAACTCTATAGGTGTTTCCCCATTTGACTTGAAAATTTCTTAATCTGCTTCTAAGAGTGCAAAAATCTGCTCAAGTTAGATCAGAGCAGTGTCTTCAGTAACTTCATCTGAGATACGGCAATTGATTCATCCCCAAGTGATATTTCAAAATAAAACAAAAGAACTTCAGGTCACTTTCAGAATCCTACCATTGCTTGTAGGAAGGAAAAAACCTCATCCCTGAAGACAAAAATTTGGAGTTATTAAACGCAGCCTCTGTTTCAGGAAATACCCGAGCTAACAAATAAATTTAGCCTTGGAGAATATTTTGTGGAAACTACTTTAGCATTTTACTAATGTTTGCCTCATTTGCACAGCAGAGTAATCCCAGCTCTGGGAGGATGTGACCACTAGCAGCTTTAGAGCTGAATTTTTGGGTGAGGATTGATTTGACATGCAAATACTTACTTCAGTATGATCATTTGTCTGATGGTCTGGGAATAATTTTCATGTGACTTACCATTGATGCTTCAAGTAAGATTAATTTCTGTTGGAAGAAATGCTCTGAAATATGCTGCTGTAAATTCAACTGCTCCAAAAAAAATAAATGAACGTGATTCTTTGCTATCTCTTCTTAAAACATGAAATCAATTTATAAAGCTTTTGTTTAAAGTATAAGCTGAACTAAGAGGAGTTGTACGTTTGAATGTAGGAAAGATTGCATCTGTTTAAATGAATCTTAATGTTTTGTTTAAACACATAAATATAAAAAGATGTATATTGGGGTATAAACTTTGAAATTAGCTGTAGTATAATCTTTTTCTCCCCTTTCCTCATGCTTGTATTGTATCTGCTTTTTTTGATTCATAAAGAAACTGAGCAATTCTTTTTTTTTTTTTTTTCTTAAATAAAAAATCAAAACTGCCCAAAGCAAAAAGGAACAGTGCAATTTTACTTCAGCTAATACCTGCTGTTGCCTCCATTGTTGGAAAGGCAAACTTTATTTTTGTTTTGTTTGTTTTGTGTTTTTTGCTTTGGTTGGTTGCAAGCCAGCAATACGAAATGGTTGTAGACCAGCCATAGAAAATAACTCACTGTATTTTCTGTTGATTATAGTACTACTGAGATATTTCTGTTGCGAGTTCTGGCAGAGTGCAGTTTCCAACGCGTGCTGGTTCTTTTGTTTCTGGATGTGAGTTGTCATGGTAATAAGCCAGGGAGCTGCAGCACAGTGCTCCTTACTGGCTCGACCCTGGGTCGGTGGTGACTGTTTGCAACAAGTAACCTCTGGAGAGGGTGATTGGGGTCTCCCTTGGCATTGGGAGCTTCTAGAAAATCCCAGTTTAAAAAGCAGAGGAGGCCCTGATGCTCTGGCTGGTTCTGGAAATGAGCATGTTGCTGGCTGGGTTGGGATTGAATTGTTCTTGGGAACTGATTTTTCTCAGCCAGAGTGTGAGGTTTGTGTTTCTGGGTTGGTTCTGTGGTTTTTTTGCTTGTAGCATTTCTCCCTTGCCAAGCAGAGGGTGGAGCGTGATGGTGCTCCGCACTCGAAACAGTGCTGAAACCCCCCTGGTGACTCATTGCCGGGTGCCTCCGTCCCAGTGGCATGAAACCAATTCCAAGGTCTTGTTTTAACAAGGTAAAATGCCTGTATTCCCAAGAAGTTAGATGAAACGTGAGCTGTTGGGACCATTGCAGCTTCAGATGCAGACATATGATCACTGGTGATTGTGCAGAGATGGCTTACTGGGTTACCCCTTCAGCAGCCAAACAACATTGCTGCCTTAGCCTGTTGCTAAATTCAAAAAATGTGTTTGCAATGGAAAGCTTAAAATGTTCACATCTGCAGTTACTGCAGATCAGTTGACAAATGACAGCTCTTTAATTTCACTGCAACTTATTTGCGTATGATTTGGAATACCTGCCCCATTTAACAAATCTGGTACGCTACAAAGACCAGGATACTATAAAGCGTTGTGGGCAATTTTTAAATCATCACAGCCTTTTTAATGCTGCATTTGAAGAAGGAATCCTGCATAGCAGTGATTACCTCTTGGCTGTGATGTTGAAGTACCGTGACCTAGGCTTTATAGAAATTAAGGTTTTCAGAAAATAGATTGCTCTTGCCTACTACAAGGAAAATTGTATCAAAAGTGTCTGAGAACTGTCATACTTTAATCTTGCTCTGATGGGTCTTTGGGAATCCTCTAAGCACAGCTAACTACTAACCCTGTTTGTTAGTAGGCAGCCCTGCTTAATATAATACGGTCTCCTTTTCCTGGCCATCCTGGTTGCTCTTCCTGTTGTTGTCTCTAGGCTGAGGTCCTTTAAAAGGCTTCTATCATTACAATTTGGTGCCAATTTGGAGTTACTTTTTGGCTCTTTACTCCAGGACCCTTGTGTATCAGCTCATTTTGCTTGTTTGGATTTTTGTTCCTGACTTTTTTTTTTTATTTTCTTAAAAACAAATTTTGTTATTTTAAAGTTGCCAATCAGTGTAGTTCTCTGTATTTGGATAAACTTATAGAAAACTCACCTCTGGTACAAGTAGTTGTTTAAAAGTAAGTTCCACTGTATTTAGCAGTTGAGGTATTTGTTAGAACAAGATTAATTTTTTTTCATTTAGTAGGCCATGGAGTCTTATTCCATATAGTTATTGGAAAACAAGTAACGGACTCTTTCAAAACCAATTTGAGACTCTCCATAACATTACCAAAAAAAAAAAAAAAAAAAAAAAAAAAAAAAAAAAAAAAAAAAAAAAAAAAAAAAGAAGAAAAAGAAAACCCCCTATGAACTGGCATAACTGCAACAAAAGATGTGAATGTTTGTGCAATGAATGTGAAAATGGATTTGATAGAAGCTTCAGCTGTTGGCTATAAATATTGAAAAGGTGCAAAAAGGCAATTATATATATTCTTAATGGTGAAAAACGTAAGAGCCTCTAATAATTATGGCCTCTGCAGTCAGTAGGAGAGATCTTTTGTAGTGAAACCATTTTGTTTGCATTTGGACATGTGACCAACATTTGGATTTTTGACTACAGAACTTAGGCTTTTGTGTTAAGCATTTAATTGTCTGACTTCTGAGAGTCTGGAAAGCAGAAAAGAAATGCATAGCGCTACCCTGTAATTTCCTGTGCTCGTTAGTTTGTTCACTGACTTCTACGAGATGGCAGGCTTTAATTTCCCATCTACCCTTTCTGCATCTATCCCCATCTTATAGGATGATTATAATCATGAATGTCTTAATTTCTTTATTTCCTTCTGCTAAAAGCTTTATCACCAGCAGGGTATGTTGAATCAATTGTACTAATCTTGAGCTGGTGTTAAAAGTCTGTTAGTGTGGGTGGGTCATTGAACTTTCCAAATCATTTTTATACATTTGAGCAGGTTCTGCTGGCAAGATCGAAAACTAAAACCTGTTTACATTTTTATTTGTAAATCTGTGAGGCATTACACGGAAGTAGAGGCTTTTAACCCACTTCCTATTAGAAAAAAAATTTAATATGCAAAATAAACATGTAATGAAATTGGTTTTTGAGGGAAGCTCTTTCAAAAAGAAAATTAGTCACAAAACAGGCAAAATGTATTTGAAGGACAGGAAGGCTAAATTAAGTATCCTATTGAAACATCCCGTTTTTCCACAACTATTTTACTGTGATCCTATGGTGTTTCTCTGGCCTCTGACTTTGAGACAGTAATGCTGCTGAAGACTTTGGATAAGCATATTTTTGTTCTCTACTGGGACAACTCCCGGTTAAGACAAACCAGGAAAATGGGATTTCTCCTCTTTCTTTGTGAGATTTTGGAGTTGTTCCTGATTAGCTTCATGTGCGGGTACTTCAGTTCCAGATTAAAATTGCCTGTTCCTCCTGTTTCTAATCCAGTTTAAAAATTCCACCCATAACCCAGAACAAACGTCCCACCCTCTTCACAGTGGAGCTAAAAATAACCATTTTTTGTGTGTCAACAAGTCTTAATGAGATCAGTGTAATTTCCATATTTCTTTCCCTCTGCAAAGCTTGAAGCAAAGGAAGAGAAGACTTGGGTTGGCTTGATGGACTGTAAACTGCCCTTCTGATGAAGGCTGATTCCCAAGCTTAGTCATGCCTGGTTCCTGTGGAGTCATGTTTTGTCATAAATTTCCTGAAGCAAAGTCATACAGGTTTAAGATGGTAAATTTTTTCAGAACTTTAGTGGCCACTAATGAATTTGGGCTGAAGTTCAGATAACTAATTTGGCTGCAACAGACTTTTAAGTTCAAAAGTTGCCTTTTAATCCCAGTCACCTCTTTGGAGTATGAGTAGGAATGTATTTGTTTTTAGAAACTCCGCGGTTTTGAATTGTTTCATCATTGTCTTGGAGAGCTGTGGTGTTGAGGTAAGCCAAGCTACTGCCTGGAACAGCAGATTTATGGAAAAGTAGACTAGGCTGGTGGGTGGCAAACTGGGGACAGCAGAGCTACTCCACTACAGTCAGTTGTCTCTCTACCCGTGTACCTGGCTTTGCTCCACACCTGTCTCCAATGCCCCTTGCTTCCCACTTTTTACATTTTTCCTGTGCCAAGCAAAAGAAAAGAAGTGATAATGGCAAGGTAGCGTGATGGATGGTGCTTACCAGAGCAGCTCTGCTGAGCTGAGTCCCCTTGAATCTGTCACGAATGTTTGCAGCTTGTCTGGGAGCTGATGATTGGGAAGGGTAGCGCCACCTGATTCCGTAGGTTTTCTGTTTGAAGAATCAAATGTCAATATTAAAGTTTGGCTAAAGGAAATGCTTATTGATTGTTATGCAAAACTGATAGACCATGCTTTGTACCCTAGACTGTGCTTAAAAATTGAATGTATTAAGAATTAGCAATTTTATTCTGCATTCAGGAGTGAACTTCTATTAGTCTTTGATAGCTTACTATTTTTTGTATACTTGAAAATAAGTTGATATAAAGGAAATAGTTGTTTCAGGTAAATTTACAAAAGTAAATTACATAATCTATATTCAACCTTAAAATAAGGCCCATGGGTTTTCATTCACAGAAGTATCAGTTTGGGCCGTTTGACATATCTAATTTCACTTAAATATTTCATTTATATCTGTGTAGCTGCCAGTTCAGCATCGAGTTTCCTATAACTTAGACTTTAGGGTTTTTTTAAGCCATGGATCTCTATGTATGCTAGGAATAATGGCTTGCAGAAAAATACTGTAGTGGCTTACAGTGAAGTTAAAAAGAATCATTTATATTAAAACTGTAGTGTAACAGGTTGGACTCTTGGCAGGCTTCCTGTGTGGTGCCCCCCCCCCAACCTGAGTATGAAGGTCCTGATGTAAGAAAAAGAATGTCAAAAATTTGTACTACATGACAAATACTTCATTTTAATCTCTTCAACAAGTTAGTCTTGGTATGGCTCACTGATAAGTGCATACATACCTGGGCATGCTCCTGCACAGCCGCTGTGAGTGTGTTTAGGTTTTTTTCCCCCTGCTGGGAAGCTGGAGGTGAGGATGAATCCTCTGTCTTCATGGGTACGTGGCAGGGATTTTGGTATCGGTAATACCAGATTTTTTTGTCAGGGTGTAAGTAGGTTTTTGTGGTTTTGCTCTTGTCTCTTGGCAGCTTAGTGTTTGCAAGATGTGAGGTCACCCTTAGAGTAAGGTCTTGCCTTTGGAGGTGCATTTGGCTATGACAACTGACATAGCTTTCCCCATCGCCCGCACTGCTTTTCCTTCAGTGGTTGCTGTCTCTGAAGACAGTAACTTGTATGGTCTCCTGAGCTGCTGCTGGTAGGAGGCTGGCATGAACCAGATGGGAACGAACCTACTTGGGAGCAGACGTGGCTCTTCTGTGGACACAGAAATTTCTATTTAAGCCAGATGGGGTTGATATTGCTGTAGTCCAGTCTGTTTCTTTTGGTGATGCTGGCACTGCTTTGGCTTCAGCGAGCCAGTACAGGTAGGCAGGCAGCCAGGCAGGTGCTAAAGCAATGCTAGAGGATAAAAAGAAAATATAAGTGCTTGGTATAGCTGCCAGAGAGGCTGAGAGTCAAGGGATTTCAGGTGCTGGATGCGAGAAAAGGGAAAAAGGCAGGATCCTGCAACTACAAGGGAAGAGAGGTGGGACTTAAGCAGCCTGGGTTTGAGTGGGGCTTCGTTGCTGCTTTTGTTAGTATAGCACGATTTGGGGCAAAAAACGTTAAAATACTTGAAGAGAAAAGGGAAGTTCCACTTTGAGATAAAATAACTGTTTCGTCAGCCATATAGAAATGACAGATGCCTCCCTTCCTGCCAGTGGTTTTAATGGCCTGTTTAAACCCACCGAAGGCTTTGGAGTCCCACCTTCTCCCCACCATGACTCCAAGACAGGACCTCGTGGGTCTCTCATGCTGCCAAGAGAGAGGCTTGATGTTCTGTCCCCGTGAGTGGGTACTCTCCCTGGGGCCAAGGAGGTGGCAGGAGGACAGTGGGGAGGGACCGGGTGGGCCCTCCTGTTTGCACAACAGTGAAACCCGTGTGTGGGGTGAGGCCTGGAGCTGCGGCTGTGGTGGGGAGCGGTGCCTCCCAGCCGGGCGTGCTGGTGGTTGGCTGAACGTGAGTGAAAGACGGGTTATTTTAACAAAGATCAGCCTTTCAAAACCTGGTGTACAACAGCAGGCGCATCTTTTTCAGCCTCAGGTGACTGAGGCTTTGAAAAGGTCCTTTTTTCTTTTTTTTTTTCATTCGCCCTCCAAGCCAGTGAATTAAGGAATAAGCTTGTATTTTATTTTTATCCTTCGAGCTAAAATAAACCGAACTATTATAAGATGAAAGCTTCTCTCCGCTTGTTTGCCACTTCACAGAAATGAGTGAATTTCTCATTAAGAGAGAATGAATTTCTCAGCTCAGCATTTTGCTTTTTAACTGTGGCAAGGATGCAGAGTTGCGTTGGGCCTGTAGTTTCACGCTGTAATACAAACCAGGACTGAAACCAGCGTACGTCTAGGATTTTGAGAGGTTTAACTTTTCCTGTCCAAAGTAGTGAATTTTCATGTGCCTATCACTTTACCAGAGTAAGAATGTCTTCATTAAGCTAGTGTGAATTTGGGGCCAACATTTTGGTTTGGGTTTGTCTGGTTTGTGTAACTGGCATTGCCAAATACATTTTAAACACAAATGAAATGGATAGAAATGTCTAGGCATAAACATATGCAGAATTTTATTAGAACTGAGAGTTGAAGAAGGGTTGCAGACTGATGTGTTTCTACAGATCTAATTGAAATTGAGCAGTGTTAAAACCTGAGTCTCCCTGTTTTGTTTCGACGTACAGTCAGAATTTTAAACTGAGCCAGCTGACACTGTGGAAACAAACGAAGAAATATCACTGAATTAAACAATTTTTGGGCTGCTCCGCACTCAGCAACACAAGCATATGACTTTGGCTGCAGCACAAATTTCACTGTAGGTTAGATTTCAGTCTTATAGCTTTCATTTAAATAAAAACATGCTTTAAAAACTGCTCTAATTTGTGCTTTGCATTTAATTTTTGGTTTTGGACTTTCCATTGAGATGTTTTTTCAAGCCGTTGCCACAGTCTTTGTGTAGAACTTGATTCTTGTAGCAAAATCAGCTGAGCCTTTGCATTGCTTTTGCTATTTATTTTTTTTTCCAATTCTGCTGACTGGGTAAGACTGGAAAGCAGAAAGTTGTTGGTTCCTCCGTCCTTTTGTATAAACAGTCCTTTTTGCAGCAGAACATTTAACCAGTGGTAATGATTAGCATTGCTCCTCTTGACTTTTAGAAAATGTTACAAAGTTATATTTTAAACTATGAGAATGGCTTTCTTTGAAGTTTTGGTGGCTCAGTCTGCCACCTTGTGGTAATTCGAGTATATATATTGTAAAAACAGCCATCAAAAAAAGCATCAGACTGCTGCTGTCACCTGCATGCTTTTATATGGTCTGTGGATTAGTTAGAGGCAACACTGTGCACTAGCAGAAATGTTTGGGTAAGTCACAGTGGGGTTGAATTTAGCTGCTGTTTTAAGGTTTTGCTCAGCTTAGCTGGCATAAAGCACATAGGTAGGCTATGTTCTTCTTGAAAAACAAAGGCCTTTTCCTGAGAATTTTAAAAATTTAACTTCTTGGCAAGTATGTAGAATATCAAATTTAAAGATTTTTCATAGCTTACGTGCCTAAATTTATGTATGTGTGTTATTTTTGGGAAATGGCTTTTATTAAACCATCGTTTCAACCATTTGGAATCTGTTTAGGATTTTACAACACTGGGCACAAATATTTCTGAAGGACTCTTGCATTCCTTTAATTCATGTTTAATGTATAAATGTACAATATGCATTGTACATTTATACATTTAATGTATAAATGTATAATGTATAAAGTTGAAACAGCTATTTATAGTCTATAATGAGAATGTTTGCTAAGTAAAGCATAGTTTTTCCTCAGATAAATGGAGAAGTGAGGTGATCTAATGACAATAACTTGATATTCTGAATTTTATATTTTAAGGATTATTTTTGAAATTGCTTTCCTCTTCAATGCTGCAGACTGACTGGCAGTGTCCAGTACCTACTGACAATATATGAAAATATATTCTGCTCTTTTAACTCTACAGTAGTTTTCTGTACCTTGCACTATTATGGAGAATTTAATAGAAAGGAATGATCCTGGTTATTTGCTACTTAAATTTCAATGCCAAGCTTTTGGTGCTAGAGGGAGCTGTTTCCTGCTAGACACCCTCTGGAAAGGTACAGCTTAAAGGCCGGGCTGCAGCACACTTTTTGGAAACAGTTGTCTGATTTAATGCCAGTGCACATCAGCTGCAGTGTTATAATGACTAGTTGCTTTGATAGGACCCCGCTGCCTGCAGCATTGGTGTGTTTTCTTGCTGCTTTTTTTGCAAATCAAAAGAAACACCTTCATTCCCTCTGTGATGGGATGTCTTCAACTTTACCTTCCCTGTGTTGCTGCAGCTAGCAGCCTTGACGGAAGCACAAATAAAGATTTTTTTCTTGATTTTTTTTTTTTAGTTGTTTTTTTTTTTTTCTTCCCACTCCCCGTTTTTAGATCTCCAGGTGCAGATTTGAGAGACAAGGAGCTCTACCATCTGCAGTTCCTGGTGTGGGGAAGTATGGGATCTCGTATTTACAAATATTTTACAAGTATGCTTATATTTTGAAGATTATTTTTTAAAAGTGTTCCCTAAACTTACCTTGCATGTTGCTTGTGAAACTGGTTAGGATGACTCCCTTCAGAGAATAAACACATTCCCCCTGCTTTGAGTCACTTCAGCTGCATTTCTCTGTGAGCATAACCTGTCTCCTTTACTGCTCTGTACATCTGCAGGGTTGATCACCAGGTTTGGGTCATCCAGCAGTTTTGGAAACCAAATGTCCAAGGATCCCTTTTACGATGCACTTTTAGGTCTGTGCATCCTAGTAAGCCTGCACCCTTAATGGTTCCGTATGCATCTGTGAATCCTGCACTGCACGTAAAATCTGTGCCAGTCGAGAGAAGCCTCGGTGCAAGCTGGTGGCAGAGGGCTCTCCTCCTTCTGTTCCGTGTCTGCTTGTTGTTAGACAGGCTTGCTGGAAAAGAATTACAGTGTCACCTTCTGGCCAGGTTCTATTCCATGTAATCCACTGCTGTGAGCATCAGTGGTCCACTCCCAACTTCCCACTCAGCCCGTGCTTGTGCCACAGAGTCTGGCATGTCCAGATCAGCAGCAGTGGTGCCACTGGGTCTGTCGGGCTTGCCTCTTACCCTGCTGCTGTCTCCTGGGAGCTCTGCTCACCCCCAGTCTGTCTGGCAAGTGAGCAGGTCACTGACTGTGGCAGACATGTCATTTAACACACTTTTATTAGTATATTAAAGGGATAAAAAAAGAGGTAAAAAGGCGAGTGACTACTGTATTTTCTCTTCCAAGCCTTCTATGTGTAAGGTCCCTCCATCCCAAGCCATGCATAATTACTTTTGTCCTTGATGTGTCCTCTGCTCCTCACAGGAGGGCCAAAGCCTCTAGAGGGCAAGGGAACAGAAGGAGCAGAATAGAAGTGAAATCTCAGCATTTGGATTTGTGCATTTCTTCTGCTTTTTCAAACTGAATATATGCTTTTTTCAGTGTGAGAAAAAGACATTCTTTTTAATACTGAAAGACATCTATTTATTCTTAACCTTGAATGTGACTTCTGATGTCTTTTCTGATCTGTATCATAATTTAAACAAGTACAGTAACATTTCTACACTTAATGTATTTAACTAGATTCTCGTTTTATTTTTCATACTTAAGTGCTCTGTGTGACTTCATTCCTAACATCTTTGCCCAAATACTATATCTAGCATTCTTTCATTGTGTTGAAAACTGAAGTATTTCTGTACTTCATGGTTAATTTTAAATACACAAATATTTCCCAATGACCAAATTTTTCATAAATTTATAGCTTTGACATACTCCATTACTTGAAAACATCTTATTACAGTAAGTTGTGAGAGTGGTATTGGCATTAGTTTATTCTCAACTTTGTCAGCCTTAGCTAGTGGTTGTGAGACACTGCTCTGGTGTTCAAGGAATTATGAATTATGGTTTTCAATTATTATACGTTGTCTCTTAACTAGCACATTTAAAAAAATGGATGATGAAACAGCCTCAAATCCATGAGCCAAAGTTAAATCAACCTAGAAGTTGTGGGCTGCACTGAAGTTTTCTCTTATGTGCTCTCATGATTTTAAGTATAACATTAGCAAAGCCTCTAGACTGACATGAGTGTTTCCATGGTTTCTGCTTAGGAAGTTTTAGCCTTGGATGTTATTTTCATATCTTTATTAATGTTGTTTTACGATCTGGATATTGGAGGTCCACAATGGTTGAATGTAACTCTTTGCCATGTAGGTAGGATTGTATTTATGATTATTATTTTTTTTTAAATCACCTAGTGCAAATAATTTCCTGTTTGTGACAACTTTTTTTCTTGTTTAAGCTTTTTGTTTACCTTCCGTTTGAAAAGGATACAATTTTATAAATATTTATGTTGGGTATTTTGTTACACTGTTTCATACTATTTTCTTTTCCCATGGACATGAAGAGACTCATTTCCATGGGTGTGCTTTATGAAATAGATGAAGGGTTTGGGGTATGTTGGCTCAGGGAAGCAGGACAGTGGTAGTGGCTCACTGGAATTCTTGACTAGGCTTGTTTCCTGGACATGAGTAATGACAGCAAAAGCAGAAGAGTTTCTCTGAATTTTCTGATGTGGACATACCATCATTCTTCCCCATGTCAGGTTCCAATGTATAATCAAAAGTATTACTATAACTTGCCTTTAACCTTTTGTAAATGTGTTATTTCAAATAGCCCTGCTGACCCTATTAGGAGAGCTCTGGATGATTTGCAAAAACAGTATTTTAATAGCTTGTACCAAATTGAGAATTCTAACAATGTTTTCTTTATGTTTTTAGGATTTGGAGATAGTGTATTCCTATTTACATGGAATGGAAGCCTTGTCTAATCTGAGAGAGCATCAGCTAAGGTATGACACTTGATCATTAAAAACACATATGTTAATGCACTAACAAAGCAATGGAATGGTGGGTTTGGTGACTACACACTACTCTTGTGCACCCTACCTCAAACTGAAAAGCTGGCTGTCGCTGCATCTGTTTCTTCCCTTCTTTATTGTCCTAACACTTTCTCCTTGTATGTGTGCATGTGTGTATCCCTATTTGTTCCTTCTGATTTCTATTATGGATTTGTTTGTTTTCTTTTCAAACTTTGGGTCTTAGAAGTAAATGCTTTACATACGGACTACAAGTTCCAATCTTGAATGAAAGTCCCTGTATCATTTATGTAATGTAATAATCATGAGGGAAGAGTCTGTTACTCAGCTTCTGTTTCAGTTTGTGCTTGCTTTCACATGGGAGTTTTAGACAAATTATGAACTACATGTGCCAATGATACTTCATAAAAAATTACTAATAAATGTCATCCACATATTTTTAAATTAAAATGCTTCACGAAGCAAATTAATTCAAGCAAAAACTCCCAGATGTATTTTCTATTTTTTCTAAAGACTTGTGTTTGACTTTTAAGTAATTGTTTTACTTGTCTTTACATAAACATCTTAACAGCAGAGTTTTCTAAGGGTACTTGGACATTGGTGTGAGGCTGGCAGATACAGGAGGAGGCCAGCCCGTCTCCTGTATGCTCTACAGGGAGAGAGGGTGAATTACTGTTGTTTTGCATCCTGAGGTTTGCTGACATTTGCCACATCTGAAGATGCTGAAGCAACTTTTTCTTGATGAATGCTGGTTTAAGTTCTAATTTCTGGCCTCTTGCTTCGTCATTCTGTCAGAGTCCACATTCCCATAATTTGGAGAAAATAAAAGGCAGGGTTTTCTTTCTCCTAAAGTGCTTCAGACACATTTTGCAATGTGAATGTTGACTTCAAAGGAGTCTCTGTAATTAGTTCTGCTTTGGAAGGAGGCCACAATCACATTCCGTTAAAGTATTTTGTGTTATGCTATTATATGCAAGACTTTTAGCACATCAAGTTTTGCATAGCTGGAATTGAACTGATGTTAACTTATTTACAAAGATGAAAGTGTGCACATATGGTTGCGTGGTATGTTGATGTGTGCTTCTTGGCTTCCTGTGCAGAATGAGGTTCTTGCTGAGGAATGTGTGGAACTCGATCTCCCAGCACAGTGAATTCCTAGAAGAGAGCTTCTGTTTACAGTACCATACATGGAAAAGGCTGGGCTCCCAGCAGATGTGGGACAGAAAGCTTTTATAGTATCCTTTAGGATACAGCATTTCTTGTGGCAGTGGGATGCCACAAAAACCTCTGAGATGCATTAAAAACTAGTGTATTAAGTATAGCCTCTAGTAGTGAATAACTTACCTTATGGCTTGTTGCTGACCTCATCTTGAATTTATTACACTTCTTTAGGAAGCAGATAAAGATGATGTTTGAGCAAAAATTAGACATCAGTATTGACCAGAACTAATTCAATTTTTCAAATATTTGAGGAAGCAATCTAGTTTGTACTACTTGGTCACTGTAATTTCTGACTGTTCCAGTTAACACAAGAAGTGAAACACTTGGCTACCTTCTGCAAGAGTAATTTTCTCCCTTATTACTGTCCTAATAATGGCACTAAAACGCTGTAAAAATCAGACAGTGCCAATGGTGAACTTGCGTGATTTTGTCAAGAATGTACTTCCTTCACTCCCAATTCAGAGGGGAACAAAACTTGCTTGTTAAAGTGATTCTGTTTCCTATAACTTCTGCTCTTAGATGGCCCATTGCCCAGACCAGCAGGGCACAAGCTATTCTTGACCAGTATTTTAATTTTAAAATTGGACTGCTAGCAATGACTTTTGTTCTGGTATCTTCTACCAGTAACCTCATGTCTGCTTTTTCCTTCCATCTCAAAATAGAGAATCAGAGAGAGAAGATGAGAACACAAGAGGTAGAAGCAGAGAGTAGCTTTTTGGTGTCTGTAAAGGATTTTGGCAGGACCCAATTTTATGGTGGGGAGCGGTGTCTGAAAAAAAGAAGGTTCTGTGGGTCAGAAAGGTGTGGGTTTTTTTTTGTTTTTGTTTTTTTTTTTTTGCTGTGCCAGGAAGCAAAAAGATTTTTTCATTAGCTGAAATTGATATATGATACATGATACATAACACTTAACTATATACAATGCAGACATTGCCTATAAGAAAAGTTCTCAAAGATGGTCCAAGGAGTAGATCTGAAATACTGGGGTGGGGAAAAGGCCATGGTAGTTAAAGTTTCTGGGGTTTTTTTGTTAGTTTGTTTTTTAAGCAAACAAAATTTCAATTTTCTGTTCAGAATTTATGAATAATCAGAGTACTGCCATAAGCCTGCTACTTCTGGGCAGAAAGTATTATTTCTTAGTGAGCTGAATTAATAAGTAAAATCCTGAAAGAGATGAGGACTAAGGTAACTTTTGTAGCAGTCTGTTGGCTGTTGAAATGAATGATCTAGGAAATGATGGAGAATGGCAATAAGAAGCCTTTTAAATGTCACATAAACCCAGACCAACTCTTCCAGGCCTCAGATCAACTTTTTTAAGGCTTTTTGCCTGAGCAGGAATTCTTGAGCTCTTTTGTCCGCTTAAGATAGCATTGTGGGCAGCTGGTCATTGGTCCACTAAGGTTCTGATGACTGATCCTGTGAGAAATGAGAATTTCTTTCGTGAATTTAAATATAGCTCCTCATTTGAATGTTCACATGAGCCTCTTAGGCAAATCTCTGTCTCGCTGTCTGTCAAATAGCCTTGGTGTTTGCAGTCTGCTTCAGAGCTGTAGAAAGTCCAAGGGAGGCTGTGGGGTTTGTTTCCTTCCCACCCCACTGGTAATTTATCGGGTCCGTTTCCTTAAGACAAGAGACAGAAATGACACGATGATTATTTTTTTTTTATTTTTTCTTTTTTACACCAAGTTAACATTGTGTTTCCTGATACGTGGTAAGTTCTATTATAGTTGCTCTCTGTTACGCCACATTTGTCAGGCAGACAGTGAATGCAAAAGTGCTTTAATCCTCCCCTCTAGACAGAGGATTTTCCTGCAGGAAATTCTCTCCACTTTGAGCCCTCTGGGATTTCAGCATTAAAATCTCATGGCAATTTTTAAATTGCTGAATTTTAACAAAATAAGAACCATTGATTTACCAGGCAGCATAATTTCCTTTTTTATCTATTGGACTTGACTTGAAAAAGGGTATCTCTGATTAGTGTTACATATCATAAATTTCCATCCATTTTTAAAATTCTGAATTGTTTCCTTATAAAGCAACTTACTTTTATCAGATCACGTTATAAAATGAGATCAGTATCATTTTACCCATTTTATAGAGTTGTGTTTTTTTTTTATGGGAGTAATTACATCTAGTGTCCTAAATCAAATCTGATCTTGAGTGAACTAATAACTTTAATGCTTAGATTTAACAATTTATTCTCTTATATTAAATATCAGTTTAGCTTTAAATTGATGGTTAGTTTCTGCGAGTGCTGGAGGCAAACATGGAAATGATGCTTAACTTTAGAAACTGAAATCTTTGTGGCACTGATAGGAATCATAATTAAAAATGACTTTTTTCCTTTTCTTTCAGACTGATGTGTGAAACTGTTAGATATGAAAGGCATGAAGCAAATGAAGTTCTGTACTAGTAAGTATTTCTGCTTCCTTTCATATGGTGTTCAAAGAATTAATTCATTTTAAAGTGTGTTAAGGACAGAGTTTAATGCCAACCCCCTTCGCCCAGCGCACAGTCTGTAAACATAAATGAGCCACTTCGTTTTCATCGTCAAACACTGGAGATGTTTGCTGGTGCCAGGGAGGGAGCTAGCGCTGACTCTTGCTTGCTGATGTGAGTTGTATTAATTTTTGTAACTAGTGAGGTTATATAGAATTAGGAGATGTGGGATGTCTTCTTGTTAGAATAAGTTGTCATTTAGTCTTACTTCAATTTTGTCGAAGTAGTAGCGACCAGCTTTTTGTGCCAGAGGTGCCCAATCGACATATCTAACACGGCTTATAATTAGCAGGGATGTGATCTAATGTCAGCTCAGGTTTACAGTAGAGATCTGAGGATTGCAATTGCTTCGTTTACGCAAGCAATGTATAAAACGAAAGGCTTATCAGGTTTTTCACTTAACTGTCCATAAACCAGGCTCTAAATTCAGAATTTTCTGGGTTGTCTGGTATTATTTGAATATATAAGCATACAAAGAATGCACTTGTATGCCACCTTTTATGCACATGTAATTTTTCCTATAATGACCATCAGGAGGAAGATGTGATTGAACAAACTTGAATGCTAAGCCTTGACCATTCGGCAAAGTTAAATTAGTGTCTAATGAAACCCAGTAATCAGATATGTATGGGAAATGCACAAGGTCAAAATCTATAGGTGGATAGATAATTTTAATTAGACCAATATAATCCTTATTCATTTTACAGACTAATTTGCTGGTGACCATTGTGCTGGTGATTTGTCCTATTCTAAGCAGCTGGTTTGTGTCCATTATGTGTACTAGAGTTTTTGTTTGGACCCAAAGTCTTGGCTCATTCTAACTGTTGGTGTAAATTTGAATTATATGCTGAATGAATCAAGACTGCTAGTTATGCATATGCTCAAGGCAGGCAAAAATTACCAGGAAATACTTACCTGAGAAAATGCAATTAACAAACAGAAAATTGTGAAATTTAGGTTAACTTGAAGTGCTTTTTGCTGTTCTTCGCACTGATTTCCTTTGTCACTCCTTTCATGTTACTTCATCTTCACTTTGGTTGTTTGCCTGTCATTCCTATTTACTCACTTCTTGACATTTTTTTTTCTCTCCATGATTTATTCAGTAGATTTAATGGGCAGTTTGGCAGTTTCTGGATATGGATGCTAATGCAAATTGTGATTCTGTTAGCACTTCACATCTCTGATTTGATGTTTAATGGGCTAAACCTGATATTTCACACTAAATATTTTTTTATTTAAAAAAAATAATTAAAATCAGTATACTGAAGCCAGAAATATATGCTCTGTTACTCTGAATTGTAGTTTTACATTTTATTTTAATGGACAATTTGAGATCTACTTGGTAAGAAAATCCCGTGGAACCTGCAGTCTAATTTCAGTATTCTATTTTTAGGATAATGAACTTTGAGGAATCCTTTTTTGTTTCACAAATTCGGTGTGTGTATTGAAGGTGTATTTTTCTAAAAAACAGAATTCAAATTACAATATATGTGTTTGGAAAAAATGTTTGAGTACTACAGGAGAGAAGTGATGCGATAGCCAAGTTAGAATCAATCCACTTGGTTATGAGCTGTAGGAAACGAGCTTGGAGCATACAACCTGGTCACTTTTTATTGAACGTGCCATTTGAACTCAAAGTTTCAACTATTTTGTTTTCCCTAGTGATGGTTTGACTTGCATTGAAATCTGAAATTGGGTGCTAATCTCCTGTGTTCATTAGAAAAATCTATTAAAATAGCTGCAACTGTTGGAGCTGTTAATTGACCTCTGTGTGTGACCTCCCTGAGGCACAACTTAATGTCTCAATACGGATAAGCTAAATCTTTATCCCTAACTGCTAACATGAAAACTAATACAGTTGCCTTGTTTAATTGATCACATTTTTATTCATTGTGGCAATTTTATTCATATCTGCATTGTCAGCTATACTTATAAAAAGGTAAATTTCTATTGCATGTATGCAATGCTAAAAATAATCATTCACACTCCGTACAAACACAGTAATTTTTTTATCTTCTGTTTTTTTAAAAAAAATCTTAATTTTTTATAGTATCTCTCTATATTTTTTTTTATGACCAAAAAGATAAAACGGAACACGTTGTTTAAAATTGGCTCATCTCATCTGCATTTACTTTACTATCAGCGGGTGTACACAGTAGTGACAAATTCTCAAACCCTACGGCCATATCGCTGTTTAAATGGAAACTGGGTTATTAAAAGTGGCAGTTCAGCTCGAGTTATTCTTCATTTGCCAGTCATCCTACTACTTTCATTTGATGGGAGGTTAGTGATAAAAGGTCTTAAAACCTGCAAGGCAAAATTTCAGAATTGAGGTTTACTTGACACATAGACCTGATTTTTTTTTTTTTTTTTGCCTGCTACCTTTTTCAAATCTACTTAAAGATCCCATTTAAATAGTATTTAGTTTAGTCAGTTGATATATATTTTATTACTAGTTCAAAGAAAAAAAAGTTCTTTTTTCATATCTGCATTATTGTCATTCTTGATGTTTTTCCAACAGAAAGGTTTTAATTAGCATTCTCTTTGGAAACCATAGTTTTAGCAGATTTGTAGAGGGTGTGTATACCCCTTGACAATTGAACAAAATTTTTCAGATCAAGATTTAAATGATTGCTGTGATGGCAGAGGAATCTTTGGCAACGCATGTTTTACTTATGAGCAACCAAATGTGTCTCTAATAAGCCCCTCTCTTTCCTCTCCGCCCCCCACCTCCCCCCGATTAGGGACTGTATGTGGTTTTCAGCCATGCTGTTTGATATTTCTGTGTGTGTGATCAGTGGTGTTGGGCTTACTCTTTCTGTAGGGAAGTTTTATATGTCTTTAAGGTTCCCTTATTTTCTTCTCTAAAGATATTGGAATGGCAGAAGATATTTTAAGTTTTGACGACCTGCTGCCCAAAGTCACTCAATAATAACCCTCATGTGTTCCTGAATTGCTATGCTGCAATATAATGCATTTTTGTGATCACGTTCTCTTTGGTTTTTGTGCAATTGGGCCTGGAGCTGCCTGGCTGCTGCTTAAGATCTTTTTAAAAAATGCAAAGGAAAAACTCAACCCAGGTTATTGTAAAGGGTGTTTCAGTTTTTTAGAGAACCTTCCAACCAAAGCCTGGTTGGAATATATGCCCCTACCTCCCACATGTCCTTCCTGAGATTACAAGATGTATATTTTGGATTTAAACTCTTATCAGTAACAAATTTCTCACTCTGTAGCAATTTAGTAATATGCTAGTGGTTTTGATCGTGTTGATTCTTAGAAAAGGACAAGTGTTTAAAGAAGAGTAGTCACCTCTTGGGCATATTGAACTAAATTGTCAAGTGTTAATATCTATGGTTGGAAAAAGCTCTTGTCTAATGTCAACATGTTTGTGTGCTTTTACGTCATTCAGTTGTGCAGCCTTCTGTGCTGTAATAAAATTCAGTGTTTTCAGAGGACTATCGTGAACCAAAAGTATAAGGCATACATAAAAACTGGAGATTGGAGAGAAAAAATATTATGTGCAATACTAATTTATTACTATGGAGTATGCATGCCCACAGCTGAAATAAGAAAAAGCAATCTCTAAGTTTCTAAATTACTGACTATGATGGGCAGAGTGTGTAAGAAATAGCTGTATTTGTACAATTATGTTTTGTCTTGCCTTTTTTCTCATTCCCCACTTGTCATACAATCTGGATGACAACTGTCCACTTGTGTTAAGACTCTAGCGCCTATATTGGGTGAGGGGGTGAGAAGGAGAGGAGGCTACAAAGAAGATAAAGATACATAATTTCAGTTGGTCTTTTTGGTAATTTTCATGTTTAGAACCCTATTCTCAGGTCTGGTAGCTGTGATACCATCACCCAGTCTTAGCCAAGTTTTGTGAGTTAAATCACTGGCAAATCAGAAGACCCAAAATACTTGCTTTATGCTGGCGGTGCTTGGCCCAGCTGTCGAAGCCTGAAACAAAGGAAATCTGGAAATGAAATAAAGGAGCACATTTTTTTGGGTTGCTACTAAAACATTTACAGTTTTCTTAGATGAAAATATTAGTGTTTTTCATGAGGTAGGGCAGAATGTCTGAAAAATGCTGGAGGGCATTGGCTTTGTGTGGCTTTGGGACAGGTTGAGTCAGAGGATTACCCAAAGGTACTGGGGAGACAGACCTGGGTTGTTGACTTGGGGGGAACTTGCAGAGCTTTTTCAGGAGGATGCTTTTGCCAAGGAGGAGACATGCTGTCATCTGTCCAGGTAAAGTGCATTACAAAAAAAAAAGTCAAGTTGGGATTTTGGATGTAGCTGTAAACCACCTGGGTGTGTCATAGCTAGACAGCTAAGCTGCAGTTTTATTTGCAGCTGTAGGTCTATGTACTTAATATACAGTAGTTCCACACAAGAACAGGTGAGAAATAGATCTGGGAGTAGTTTTTAAGAGTGGGAATCTTGAGAGTCAGACTTCAAGTCCTACAAGAAAAGTGACATTTAGCATATTCATGGTTCTTTCACTGTAGCGTATTGCCCTGAAGACCCTCAGGAGGATAGAAGCAGTGTGTAGAAAAAACAGTGAAAAGTGATGCCGAAGTTGCCGTATGCTTCTGCATAGCCTGACTTAATTGTGCAATGAAGTGTGACAAAAATGAGCTAAAAGCTTCTTTGGTGCATGATTTTTAAACGGAACAGCTCTGCAGAGACCACCTCACTGAAATTTGTCTTCTGATGCATACATTTGTGTTATGAAGGAGTGCTTTTATGTTCTGTATGTGTTCAAGAAGTTTTATGATGGTGGTATCAAAAAACAATTTATTCTGTATAGATACAATATATGTGATCTATAGCTATATATGTTTAGATCTTACAGATATAAAACTTAAAATATAACGCGTTACAGAAGTGTTTTACAGAACACAAGAAATGTTCTCTTGCTAGAGAAGTGCGAGGATCAAGCTGATGTTTCCACTAGTGATATTTCAAGTTATCAGTAGGATTATTCTTTTGTATTCTTTACTTTACTTTTAACCAGAATTTCTGGGTTTTGGACAGGATCTACCTGTTTGTGGAGTCTTAGTTTACAGTTCTGCATTTGTTGTTCTTGTTTACACTATATTCCTGGCTTCAGAGAGTCCCTGTAAAGATTTCTCCCTAGGTCTTGTAGAAATATGAGATACATTGAAAATTACTTAAAATGCTCTGAATACATAGTAAACTCAGAATATGTCTGTTTGAAACATCTCTCTGGGTCAGTATCTGAATTTTCAGGTGGACCTGTCCAGCAATATATATTCATTCTGCTTGTGCATCCATAGCTTTCTGTGGAAGTCATGCGCAGAGAACTGTTGCTGATATATTATCTTTTTTTTTTTCTTTTCTTTTTTTTTTTTTTTCCTTTAACTTTTCCCAAAAAGTCAATTACTGTCAGTCAGAAACTGAAACAAGCTCATCCTTGGATTTGGATCCTGAAGTTAGTGGAAAGAAATTTTTTGTTTTTTTTTTTTTTTTTTTTTTTTTTTTTTTTTTTTTTTTTTTCCCTTAAACTATTCCTAAAGGTGTATTACACCTTCAGACAGTCAGGTAGTTGCCAAAGTAGTGTTGGGATACTGCCAGTTCTGCACTGCAGTAAATCAGGAACCTGAATTCATATATTGTGTTGTGGATACATTTTCTATGGGGAATTTCTTAGGCAATGTGTATCATTAAAACAAATGCATTCAATGACTTGGCAGTTGGTTCTGTATAAGCAGCCACTGAATTAAGGCTTCTTAATACTGTCAGTGATCAATATTACTGTCTGTTGGCTTTGCATAGCCAGTTCCAAATTTCTATGTTATTGTTTGACCTGATTTTGAGACTTCTTGGAATGAAGGCTAAAGTAAAGGGGTTTTTTTGAGAGGATTTGCACCTTCTGTATCATAAATGTTTCACTAGAACCTATCATGTTTTTGTTTGAGAATAAAAGCTTTGATTTTGGAGAAATATTAGAGAGGTATGAGATTTAATAGCAGAATTTTCTGTCTTGGTTGACCTTCGAGTATTTTGGATGCAAGATCATTTTAGTACTTCTGTCATTGTTTTCCTGATGATTTAGGAGAATATAACTTTTTTGTTCTGAATTTCTCTTCTGATATCAAGGGCTAATTCACTGTACAAGTTTAATACTAAGACTTCAATGACAATAGGTCAATTAGCTTGCATATGTGTATTTGCATAATGTATTGAGTACCTGTTTAATCAGCTGTCTTAGACTGGCACGCATTACTGACACTCTGCAATAATATCTGAAGGCTGAATTTTCTTTTTTATTGTACTGATTTCATTTCAGAAGTGGAAAAGATTAAAAATAAATTAAGTACTCTAAAGGAAAACATACTTCCAATTATTTATTTGCATAAATACTGAGGAATTTTTTCTTGTGGTTCATTCTTATTTATTTCCCAATCTTGCTACCAGGAGGCAAGACTCCAGTTTTCTTCTTGTGTCGATTAATAAAAGATAATAATGAACATCAGTTGAAATGTCCACTCTAAGATAACTGTTTAGTGAAAAATCAAAGTTCTAATTTCTGAGCTATCAGTTTTATTACTGGATATATTTTAACTTTTTCTTATATTTAGTGTGAACAATAAAAGTAACAATAAAAGCAACTTTAATATGTTCATTACAAAAAAAAAAAAGAAAAGTATTTGAAAGTTGTGTGTGGCTGATGCATTAATTACCCAATGGATTTTACTTCTGTGTTAGGGATATACCTCTTAATGTCATCAAGAGCATCTAAAGTGTTGTGGCAGATGTCAGGTAACTGCTTAACTAGCTTATTAAGGAGGGTTATAGACAGTGCTGACAATGTGAGTAAATGGTTTTCTGATTATTCTGAATGTTACAACAATAGAGTGCTAGCGGGCAGGATCTTCAGGCAATGAGATGTCTACCTGAGAATCATTAAACTTAAAGACATGTTTGACATCCCAAGGCGCTTCAGGGCTAATGTCTAATTGTGGCAATGGTTATTCAATTAAACAATAAAGTACCTATAGCTTTCAGCATACAGAGGATAACCAAAATGAGCAAAGAGAAACAGACAGATTAATCTGCTGAAACAATATCCCATGGAGCATAAGCTTGCAGAGCAGTGTTCTTTCTGATTTCTTCTTGTGTAGTGCTTAAATGCTTGAAAGAGGTCCCAGTTCTGACATGTCAGATTTTCATTGTTTCAGTTCCTCTCAAGTGGAGATCTGGGAGCACGAACAACGTCTGTTCTGAATTACTCTGTGTTTACTTTCTGAAATCTATTCGACTTTCAACAACATTGAGTTTAATTTCATGAAAATGTAATCTGCTAGATACATCTTGGTTGGTAATATAAGTTCCTTTATCAAACAGTTACAAATGTTATATCTTGTAGGAATGGTACTATATCCAGTTTAAATCTAAGTCTTGAATGAATCCTTTAGTGGTTGGAATTTTAATGATTTATGGAGAGAATAATTCTAACTCGCTTTTTCACAACCAAGAAATTATTCTTAATGATTTCATGACCTTTTTATGAAGTAGCTTGGAAAATACATTTGAATTGGAAAGTAATTCTGGAATTCTGGATGTTGATGTTAGGGGTCCTTCCAGCGTCTGGTGTTGCTGGACTATTCTGTCCAGTGTTGGAGGGAGAATGACACTTCTGTTGTTTAGGTCTCAGGATAGAGAGATCTTATGTTAAAGGAATATTAAGTAGGAATTACATGGAAGCCATTTCCATGCTTGTTTCCACTCAGACCTGCATACTGCTTAGCTTTTTTTCAAGTGCTGTCTTAAAGAAGTTGGCTGAGAAACCAGTGACCAGAAGGTGGTCAGAGCAGCAAAGACTTCTGTTTAGCGTGTGCTTTCAAGTCCAGGTGCTGAATTTTGCACTGAAGTGATGTCTTATTTGACAGAATTAAAGCATGTCTGACAGCAGTCGTCACAAAGACCTGCAAATTCTTACCATTGTACATACTTATTACGTTCATTATCTCAGTTGAACTAAATGCACACAAGTAAGGTTGTGCTGAATATGATTCATTATTCCTGAAGTTGTACTAGTGTTACATCTCATCCTGACGGAGAATAAGAATTACATAGGTGGCTCTCATTAAAAAGTAGCTATTTCTAAAGAAGTTTAAAGGTAAGTGATGCATCAGGACTTGTCAGGATAGAAGAAGACACTAGAGATGGTGTAGATGTTTGAGATTTATTGTGTCTTTCATCAGGTTGACTTTAATATTTATTGTAGCTGAATATTTTGGAAGGGCTTTCAACAACTTATATTATTAGGAAATCTGAAAGCTGAAATTGGAAGACCTGTGCTACTGTAGACAGATGCCTGATAGAATCAGTACATGTGGGACATACGTATTGAAACAAGGGTAGGGCTTTTGTGCATAATTTCATTCATATGCTGTTAATATTGACTCAGATTTATAGTTACAAACCTGGTGTGCAAGTGCTGCAGATTGCTTTAAATTAAAACAAAATAATTATAATTCGAAAATAAAACTTCAGTTTTAAGGAATGTATATGTAGCAAGTTGGGGATCTGGGAGTAAAAAGCTGCCCCTTCCAGCAGGCTGTAAATAGCTTCCAGCATGAAGAGTTTGATACAAGTGCTGAAGGCTTTGAGAGAGCCTGCAAACTTCCTACATCTTGGCAATCTGGAGATTTATAAACGCTTCCTGATTTTTGAACTTTGAGTACCTCTGAGGTCTCAGAGAACAGTCATACGCTAGAAAATGTGAAGACTTAAGTCTGAAGATACTATTTAACCTTATCAGGGGTGACAGGCTGGTGATGTCATCTTAGGCTATTGCATAATTATATAACTGAAGTTTCAAAACAGAACAGTTAGTGATAGCTATGAAGTTACTTTGCAAAGTTCTGTCTTGAGTTTTTTTGTGTCATTTCAAAGAGGAGAAGCGTGTCTGGCTACAGGTTGTAGTTGCGTAAAAGGACTACATCCAGGAAGCTGGGGAGGGAAAGGCCATGGGAAGGCATTGCAATCCAGTCTCTGCGTTTCCGTTTCTTGCTCCTGAATTCCTGTAACTCAAGCCCTCTGGGAGATTAAATATAGATTCCTCAGGAAATCCCCTGCTCTCAAAAGTGCAATAATACAAGAATCAAGATTTAAAGTAGTTTTATTTAAATTTGGTACAACTAACAATGCATATTATGAATAAAGTCAGCATATTGGGGGCTATTTTGTGCTTCGGTGATGGTGGTGATGATGGGCAGCAGTGGCACCCTTACAAAACTAGTCATTGGAAAGATCTTACCTAAGCAAATGGCTTTCCTTTCTACATCAGCTTGAATGATATGTGCTACTGGACCCTCCTCTCAACTCTCCCTTGGCCAAAGAAACCCTCCAAGGATGCCTTTGGGGGGGAAGTCATCAGCATGTGTGCTGCTTTAGCTAATTCTGGATGAAGTGCTTATGTGGAGTTAATACTGTCCTGCAAACCCAGGCAGGGATTTGTCCTGTCCGCAAAAGAACCCCTTCAAGAACAATTTGCTGTCATCTCTTTAACAGAAGAAGTGTCTTTAGGATGACAGTTTCCAGATACATCTGTTGGCTGCCAGTGGTAGGCAATATTCTAGCAGTGAAAAAAATCTCTATAATGAAGCTTAGATTTATTCTCTTGAATTCAATTTTTGATGTTTAAAAACAGTGTAAAATGTGATTGCAAAGAAAACCTTTCAAACATGAGTATTCTACATGGGGTAAAATGGAATGTGCATGGGACCTCACGTGGCTTGAAGAAGTGGCTTTGTTGTTGGCTGTAGATTTCTCCTGTAGTTCTTTCTGCCTTTCATTACAGGCACAAAAGTCCTGGAGAATGCAAATGCATTGTTGATGAACAAATGTCAAGTGTAGTATAGAAAACATGGAAACTTGATTGAAAGCAACCTGATGTTTGAATAGTATGGTGGGAAGCCCAGGATCCTTAAAATGAAAGAATGGCATGTGAGGTTTTTTTTTTTTTTTTGTAACACTATTCTCTAGCAAAAGCTGGTTGCCAAATGCCTGCTTTGAGGCTTAATTCTAAACAACTGAAAGTGTAGCAAGTGTTGAGAAGTGTGGGAGTTAAATATATTTTCATATGAAAGGAATAGATCAGTCTTATTTGTCTGTGGTTTTTTTGAGGGAAGCATGTCTGTACTGGAGGAAGGAATGTTATTTGCTGTACGTGTGAGGTTTTTTTCAGATGTTTTGTTTGAGGCTATATTAAGACACTAGTAGTTGTAAAGATTAAGAGAATGAAAACCCATCTTTTTTTTACAAGCTCTTGAAGACTTCCTTGGAAATATATATGATGTTTTGGCTGGCAATGAAAGTTAAAAGAATACACAGTGTATTTTGGGGAAGATACCTTGAGTACAGACATGTTCTGTAGTAACCCACCCCTATTGTGACCCAGCAATATTGAAGATTTTTTTATTTATTTAGATAATCAAAGAGTTGAGTTCAGTAGATATGCACAGTGCCAGTACCTTTGAAGTTAAAAATTCTCAAATGTGACTGTAAACGTAAAGACAGTTATCAAAGTACACATAAAGAAAAAGGAAAATAAAACCAATCAGACAGTGTTCCTAAAGTTTGGTTTTATTTCTTTTTAGTCAGGACTTTCAGCTGTCAGGCAGGTGTTTCTTCTGATCATAGAAAAAGTGGATAAAGTATGACGTTCATGATGGATAGTGAGAAGGAGCAACAACTGTTGAAGAGCTAACTTGCAGAAAAAGTGGATAAACCTGTGAACTGGCAAGAAAAAAAGATACTGAGTTTGATGATTAAGTGTGAGTGAAAAGTCATGCTGTGTGTGATTAAATAAGAAAAGCTTAAACCACTGCAGTTAAATGTATAATCATTATAGCTGTTTGTCAAGTGACTCAAAGGTAGGTTCAGAAGTAGTGTTAAGAATTTGAATATTGAACATACTCACTGGTGCATGTGAAAGTCAGTGGCTGCTTTTCTTTTTGGAGATAAAAGCCCTCCAATGAGAAAAGTTAACTAAAGCCCCTTACAAATAGGTGATTTGGCAGAGGATTTAAAAGAGTTCATCAGCTCTTAAAGGAGGAAAATAAAAGGTTGTATATTTGTAGATTTGCAAAAGTTAAAATATTTCTATTGCTTTAAATATTTTTTTAAACTTTGCTTCAATTATTTTATCCTTGGAAATTGCTTTCTGTAAAAGTATAAACAGATCTTCTGGATAACTTTTGCTTTAGAGTTATAAAGCCCGTGGCCCAAGATGAGGGTTCTTTTCTATCAGAGGATGCTTTTATGCTTCATCAAACTGCCAATTTTTAGGAAAAGGAAAAAAAGCCCCAAACCCTACAAAAATTCTTGTGTGATAACATAATGCACTGTAATCCACCTGAAAAAGTTATCATTTGCATTCTAATACAGTTACTTGCCAGCAATTTGGGAAATCACTCAGTCTAGAGCCATTTCTGAAAAGGTCTATTTTAAAAACTTTCAAGTGTTCCAATTACTGCAGATTATTTGTGTTTAGAATGGCATCTATTAAAAAACAGAAACAACAGAAAACCTAACAGCCTTGCAGTTCAACAGCAATGCTGGTTTTATGTCTGTCAACTTAGGACTCATTTGGGGGCAAGAGTGTTTAAGGATATGTGACATGACGCATGTTTCTGCTTTTGAGAATGATATTTTCATTTGAAGTGGTGGTTTTCTTATTTCCCTTGGTTCTCTGTACTTATGTACAATTTTCTTTTAGACTAACAAATTTGAGGGCAATATAGGTCCATCTGAGAGGGAAGCATGTGAAACACTTCAGAAAAGACAGCCTGGTGCCCTTCAACTATGTAAATCAAAATGGTTTCTTATTTTAGCTGTGACACTGTCACTTCATTTTTTGTGTCTCAGTACAAAGAAGTACGTCCTGAAGACTTAGTTTTGAAGATGTTAAGTCTTCACTAGTGGGTGTGCGTGACCAGTCTGGCTTCATCAGTTAGGCTATAGGCTGGTAGAAAAGAAATATAGGCTGCATCACCGTAGTCAGTTCTTGTGTTCTTGGTCATAAATCATGTCTTCAATTTCCTCCTTTAATTTTTTGTGTTTCTGATGTTTATCCTTTGTCTCATGGTTATATTGCACAGTGCAAAATGGAAATGGAGCACATTTATTAGATTGGATGGTTTGCTGGTTTACTCTCAGCTGTTGTACGCCAGCTCCCTCTCTCTAACTTACGTAGTACAGTGGGTGCTGAAGAAATGGCACTCTTGTTTTGAGGACCCTGCTGTGTAGGTACTTCTTAAATTGAAGTTTTTGAAAAGAAAAACACGCTGCTAACATGTACGTAGCCTACTCGGATTTAAGATTGGGTTTTAATACTATGCTGTCATCGTCATTAAAAGATGTGGGCTGTTCTTGCTTGAAGTTAGAACTAATTGTTGCTAAAGACTTGAGACATGTAATTTAAAAAAATGATGGTGCTACAGATTAATTAAGTAATCTTCATCTCCTAGTGTCACTAGGGATGTGGTTTTCAGATAAGAGGGCTCGTGCAGTTCATAACAGTATACTGGAATCCAATTAGTGAGTTTCTTTGGAAGAAGTAGGAGTGGTAAAAACCGAAGTAAAGTACAGATACTTTCAGTGTTAGCTATCAAAATGGCACAAGATTCCTACTGCAGCTATTTCTAGTAACCTTAAGCTATTTTATTTTCCTGTCTAAACATTATTTGAACTTATCCAAGAAGAGTCTAAGCCTATGGAAAGGATTTTGTGTTACTCGGGCAGGAATATCTGAATCTACAGTAGAATGAACTGGGCCTGGATGATAAAGTCCTCATCCAGGTCCTCTATAGGATGAAGGGAGGGGAAAAGAAACTCTTTGTCCCTTTGTTGGGAATGTATTCTTGTGCTGGGAAGAGTCTTGAAAGGGGCGGTGCATAGTAGCAGCAGATGATGCAGATCTGCTGTGAGTTTACCATTTGCAAATATATCCAGTGTTCTCTTGCCTTGTGGGAAGGCAAATGCCAAAAGGCAAATTTCCGTCTTGAAGAAAGGTTGAAGGAGGAGATGGCTAGAATTGGGAAAGGAAGCCTTATTTATAGAGGGGAAGATGCTACAGTTCTCTTCAGCAAGTGGAAAGTCATGGATTCAATAGAGTACAATGCAATAGATTTACTGCAGCTTGACTTTATCATTGAAAGTGATTAGTATATTTCATTGGATTTGTGCTGTTACCAAAGGGGATAGATATTTGCTTTTTAAAAAGTGAAGTTAATGAAATTAGTCATTCTAATAATGTATATATTTGCAGGTGGAAATTAGAATAGTTTGTTGGAGTTTTTTGTGTACATGATTGAACTGCGGCTTTCTTTCATAATTTTGAGCATTTTTCCCTCTTTGATGTTCTTAATACTTCAAATGAGTAATTTATGTCAAGTGTCTAAAACTGTGTCTTCATTTTTTTTTATTTATTCCAGCCCCGATGATATTGGTACCTGTTGGTATATCCTGCTGTCTGGTTCAGTCTTCATTAAAGAATCTATGTTTCTTCCAAGGAGCAGGTATGTCAGCTATGAATGTATGGCATTCTGTATTTTAAACATAAATCCTGAGATGTAGAGAATTTTTAGAATACAATGTCTTATGCTTAATGAAAACAGAAGTACATGCATAAACACAATTTTCCTGCCTTTACTAGCTGTGGTAATTGGTTTATGCCCTTAGCTAGAATTGAAAATTCCATCATTGTGGACAGTGTACAAACATACAAAGTGTCATACAAGTGCTGTCAATTTAAAAATAAAACCTGACAAATAGAGTGAAGCACCGAGTAGTCTGTTCCTGTGAGTAATCAAACTTTAAGTCATAGGATGTGCTAGAGTTTATGATGTTGTCCTGAGGCTTTACTTGCCATGCACAAGTCTTCAGTGCATGTTTTAGCATATGCTTAGATCACGCTACTGCCAGTTTTGCTATTTCTGTTTAAGGTTGTAATTTGTGTAAATGGATTTGCAATGAAGAGTGGTATTTTACAGGGAAAAAGATAAGTTTGAATATGAGAAGCTCAAAATTTATATTGCTACAGTAAAAAATTGTTATTTTGAGCTATGAAAAAACATGCAAATCACTGCAAGGATTTTAGACTAAGGTGGCTGAGCTTCATCATTTTAGTGGAAGCAGAGCAGAATGACTTTAAAATGCTGGTTGTATGCATATTCATTCAGACTACTATAAAAGGCTCCTTTGAAGTAAATACCATGTAATAAAATTTGTGAAAGCCAGAATGAAAGAATGACCTATCTCTTTATGGTGTGATGGGAACGAAAGCACTCAAAACTTCCTCACAGTTTTAAACAGCGGGAAACTACTTCAGAACTAGTGTTCGTTGACATATGAACAATTAGATGTTCAAATCTGCGTTTCAATGGGAGGCCAATGCTGGTGTTGGGATTTCTATCTGATTATGGTGGCATGTTCTTGGTGTAAGCAAGTGTCTTGCATCTGTAAGAGGACAGGCATTGCTGATAAAATAATATATTTGTTGTGCCTTCAAACAGTATATGCTAAAGGTGCAAAATTGGTTACTGTAAAAAGTAGCACAACAACAGATTATAGGATGCCTGCTGCTGGCAGATGGGAGAAAATTGTCCCATATGTCATCCATGAAGAGGCAATGCCAGAAAAAAAGCTGGCAGAAAGTGCTACCTTTAGATGCCGGGAGAAGGGTTGCATGATATCTGAATTAATGTAAGTTGGTTGTATATAGTCTGTGGCAAGAAACTTCTGTTACTTTGAATTACAGCAATGCTTGTGCTTCAGGCATTTTTTGACACTTGATGAGAGGTGGGATTTAGTAAGATAAACAATGAGCTTGAGATTCTTCCTGGCAGAATGAACAGAAAATTACAGGTCCTGTGACTCTAAGCAGAGCATTTAAGGGCTGTTCACCTGGAGAAATTCAGAAATGACATCTGGGACGGTGTCTGAGATGTTGGTGAATTGCAAGTGTGAAATTTGGCATCAGAAGTAGTTTCATAGTTGTGGATGGAGTCGAGTAGCTGCCAAAGCTGGTGTCATGGGAAGCAAATGCAAAAGAGGTGATTTGTTAATTAACAAAGACAACATAAGTCTATGCAAGCAAAATTAAGAAACTTTAATTTAATGATACAAGATAGAAAAGTATTTCTGAAGACCAAAACAGTCATCCAGTTATCCAAGTGAGAGGCTTTGTGCTCAGAAGCTATAGTTATTAAAGGGCAGGTGAGGGCCTTATTTAAATTTAGGACAAGTCAAACCAGGATTTTTGCTTTGTAATTGAGTAAGCTGCAATATCTAGGCCTTAGGCTCATCCACAAATAAGGAACTTGGGAAAAGCGAGAGGGCACCCAGATTGAATATCTGATTTGGTGGAATACTGTTGGATAATAAGCAATTTATTTATTAAAGCAAAGGCTTGAGAAGAAAACTAAGTTGTTCAGCTTTACTTATGCTGCCAGTGAATTCCTCACAAGGAAATAGCAAGCTGCTCAGATATACAGACTGGGTAGAAGAGAGTGATTATCAGCAATTCTGAAGTAAAATTTTACAGTGCTCTAGAAAAAAAAGGGAGCAAGACCTCCTGAAAAGACTGATGTCAAGAAAGAACTGATAGGGTTGCATTTTGAAATCTAAAGAATAGTGTCAAAAGGGGGCAAAAAGGCAGTTACTGGATAACTGTTTGCTTAAACTGAATATTTATATGTACAAGGAGTAATGATTTCAAGAACCTTTTGAGCATTGCATAATTTGAGAGTCTTGATGTCTTATTGCCATTAAGATGAATTTGCTACGCTTTAGCAAATGGAGCATGGCTTGATGCATAATTGATGTCAGGTAATAGTAGGAGACTTAAACATTGCCATGTGGAAATCATCTAATTTTGATTGTGTTTGGCCAAAACATTGTCATTTGAGTAAACTGATTCTAAATTCATATGTAGACTATTTTAGTGCTGTTTTCTTATTTTTCCCCAGTTTAATCCATTTATCTTTGCCCAACTAGAAAGCCACTAGGAAATAATTTTGCAACATGTGAAGCTTGTGAGTAAGAGAGCAGGATGGAGCTGAGAAGTCTGTGTAGGAGCAGATAGCAAAAAGTATGTTCCTCTCTCCAAATCTGAGTAACTCAGAAAATTCTCATTTCTCTAACTTTTCCCAGAGCTTAGAGTAGTCCTTCTCTCCTATCCTCAAACATCCCACCATCCAAAACCCCTATTTTTTTTTCCTACCTAACAATTATTTTCCCTGTTTTGACAGCCTGACCCATACACCTGCAGTGAATCCCTTTGCCCAGGTTCTCTGGGTTGCATCCAGAGGGACCTTGGGAGCTGCTGGTGCTGCTCAGCCTGTGGGCTTCCCCTTGACCGTCCTCCTGGCGTTCTTGAGCTTCACTTCGATTTGAAGCCCATTTGCTATTCTTTGGGTTTTGCTCTTTTAAAAAGTATGCTTGTACAAGACAGGGTAAAAGTAGTACCTAGTCAGGGTAATTCAGGTAGCTCTAGTTAATAAATCTGACTGCTGTCTTGGAGGGTGTTTCCTCAATTCTGTACTGAATTCCATCCTACTCGTAACTTTGCTGCTGTTAGCATGTGAGCCTGTAGGGAACAGTACGGAGTGCTATCATCAGATTTATAGCTGAAACTGGGAAGTACTTTAGTGTGTTTGACTGCATATACTCAGCATATTATTTGCATTTGGGGCCACTATTAGCTAATTTAGTTGCATTAGTTTCAGGTATAGCTTCCTCAGACTGGTTGTTAGATGACACTGTAAATGCTCTTTTGTTGTGTATTTTGTGTCAGGTAAACTTTTTTTTCCCTTCCAAATCCTTGTTTCCACATCTTTGATTGTTAGTGTTAGATACCATTTAAAATTCTTTGGGGAGAGGGAGTGATGAGTAGGTTTGGCAGACAAATAATGCATAGTTGGGGAAGAAGAATGTCTTAAAAAAATAATTAAAAAAACACAACCACCAAGCTGTCTAAAAGCATGAGAAATGGCCACCCCATTGCTTTCCCACTCAAACCAGAAATAAATAATTGTATAGCAGCCCAAAAATAAGCAACTTTGTAATGTACTGTATATGGTCAAATAGCTGCTAGTTGAAATAGTTTGAAATGAGTGGCATAGCTGCCAATTTTGTCAAAGTTATATAATGTGCTGGGTGACTTGTAACTAGCTACTTGACAAGTCTTTAATTCAAAATGGAAAAAAAATGTTCAAGATGGAATATTGAAATACATGAAGTCCTAAATTGAGTAACTTGCTTTGGAAACTTTAGCATCTAAACCATGTCTGTTTTGTAAAAATAGCGTTAAGTATAATTTTATTTCCCTATTGTAATATAGTTTAGCTTGTATTTGTTCAAATGCCAAGCTAGCAAATAGCGTTCATAAAATAAAGCTGGATTTTATTCAGTTAACTTATTACTTTGGGAAAATTTACAGTTCAGAGTTTTAAAGAATTTTGACCTGAATAATTAAAGCTGCCATATTTTTAGTGACACAATGTAAAGCTTAATCTTGTTCTCCTATTTAATGTCTGTAAATTGCAACAGTGAAGTTTATTCTGAGAGCCTAATGCGAGGAAGATTTCTTCCCCCCCTGCCATTTTACTATTAACAGTTTTTATACTACTTTAACATATCAGGCACATATTACAGTCAAACTAAAAGTTCCTCACTTCCCCCCTCCCACCGCAGCCATCAAGCTAGCAGAAATTAACACTTGGTCCCCTCATCATTTTCCCTCAGCTGAAGCAGCTCACATGGTAGAATGAGGTTTATGTATGAAGTCCAGAAAATAAATGAGCAGAAAATACAACTCCGTGAAGCTTGTCCTGGCTCTCCTGTGTTTTCATGTGGTCACTGACAGCAGTAATGTGACAGTGCCTCAAAATATCTTTTGGAATGGCCTCCAGCATCTCTAGGTCTGCTCCATGTTCTCATCACATTTGTTCAGCCGCTTGGACTTCCCATGTGGTTTTTGTTCCAGGACTTTACTTCTAGTGTAAATTTTGCTGTGGTCTGTCGTCTTATTTGCCTTGGAGCTGCACTACAAAAACATCTCCTAAGTCTCCCACAGCTAACCTTGTGTTTGCCTGTGGCTTCCATGACCGGAGTATGCAACTAACTCTTAGCAGCAACAAAACAGAATTGCTGAGCAGTTTTTTTCAGACCGGTAGGCTCTGGTGCTTGGGGTTTTCTGTTTTTCTCCTAGAATTCTTCCAAGACCATCTGGGTGGTGTGTGCTGTGCTGCTCAGGCATGTTGTGATGCCAACATGCCACGTGGAAACCTGACTTTGCCCTTATCTTTAACTACTCACTCATCTACACTCTTTCCTTGCTGTAGCCTCTTCTTATCCTTCCTTACTGCCACATCCAACCAGTTCCCCCTCACCACTTCATATGGCGATGGAGACCTGCTCTCCCTTTGCCAAGTTCACAAATTTTACAGATGAGAGCAATTATTTAAGTTTTTTCCTCTAGCTAAAAGATTAAGTTTTGAAGTTAAGACTACATCTGCTTTTTCTCCCCTCAAAATTAAAAGGGGAGTATCTACTTAAATATTGATGAATTAGTCCTCTGGTCTTCCCTCTACTAAAACAACATAGAAAATGGAATATAGAATTCTACTGGAGAGCCACTGAAGAAATTATGGGCTTGTTTGAAACAATAACAAAACTCAATTTGTACAAAAAAGATTTGTCCTTGATTAGCTTAAGAAAGTGACCTCTCAGAAGAAAATTTGTTTGAGATTTTGGCAGGTTTTTTTATTTTGACAAATAAAACATGTGAGTGTAATAGTGCTAGAGCAGAGATCTTGGCTATGTATATGCGTTTATAGAGCTTTACGTATCCTGAAAAATACTTCTGAATTTTTTTGATGCCTGGGACATGCTGTTTGGTGTGGATTACATATATCTAACTGATGATACATTTGTATTTTGAGTAGAGAGCTGTCTTTGAGCAGTCTTTTTCGTGAATAAAACTACATTGATAGTTTTAATCACAACAATAGAATCCTTCTCTCAATATATGACCCTAATAAATTTGCAATGTAGGGTTTATTAATAATGGCTATTGCTTGTTGAAACTTACAAGATAACAGAACAAAACTGGTGCTTTAGCTGAGAGTGACCAATATACATGGATGTTTAAACCAAGATAAATTTTGAATTTGACTAAAAAAAAGAGGTATTTTTTTTTTGCCCTGAGCAGGAAACTTGAGAGTTTTAGAGCAATGGATTTGAGGGAGGCTCAGTTGTGCTTTTGGGAGCAGCTGGTTTCACTGAATTTCTAGAGTTGGAAGGGACCATAGAGATCATCTAGTCCAACTCCCCTGCTGAAGCAGGATTGCCTAGAGCTAGAGCATGTTACTCAGGACTACATCCAGGCGGGTTTTGAAAATCTCCAAAGAAGGGGACTCCACAACCTCCCTGGGCAGCCTGTTCCAGGGTTCCGTCACCCTCACCGTGAAGAAGTTTCTCCTCATATTTGAGTGGAACCTCTTATGTTCCAACTTGTGCCCGTTGCCCCTCGTCCTCTCGGTGGGAACCACTGAAAAGAGTCTGGCTCCCTCCTCCTTCAACCCTCCCTTGAGATACTTGTAGGCGTTGATAAGGTCTCCCCTCAGCCTTCTCTTCTCCAGACTAAAGAGTCCCAGCTCTCTCAGTCTCTCCTCATAAGGGAGATGCTCCAATCCCTGAATCATCTTTGTAGCCCTACGCTGGACTCTTTCTAGTAGTTCCCTGTCCCTCTTGAACTGGGGAGCCCAGAACTGGACACAGTACTCCAGTTGTGGCCTCACCAGTGCAGAGTAGAGGGGGAGAATGACTTCCCTTGACCTGCTGGCTACACTCTTCCCTATACAACCCAAGATACCATTGGCCTTCCTGGCCGCAAGAGCACACTGTTTACTCATTGCCATTTTACTGTCCACCAGGACCCCTAGATCTTTCTCTTCAGTAGTTGCCTCTAGCGGGTCCACCCCTAACCTGTATTGGTGCCTGACATTCTTCTTCCCCAGGTGCAGGACCCTACACTTTTCCCTGTTGAACCTCATGAGGTTCTTCTTTGCCCAGCCCTCCAGCCTGTCCAAGTCTCGCTGGATGGCAGCACAGCCCTCCGGGGTGTCAGCCACTCCTCCCAGTTTGGTATCATCAGCAAACTTGCTGAGGATACACTCTGTCCCCTCGTCCAGGTCACTGATGAATATATTAAACAGCACGGGTCCGAGTATTGACCCCTGGGGGACTCCACTGGTTACAGGCTTCCAACTTGAACCTGCTCCATTAATAATTACCCTTTGGGTCCTGTCACACAGCCAGTTCTCAATCCACCTCACTGTCCCCTCATCCAGCCCATACTGCCTCAGTTTCCCAATGAGGATGTTATGGGAGACAGTGTCAAAAGCCTTGCTGAAGTCAAGGTAGATGACATCTGCTGCCCTCCCCTCATCCAACCAACCGGTTATGGCATCATAGAAGGCTATCAGATTGGTCATACATGATTTACCCTTGGTAAACCCGTGTTGCCCACTTCCAATAACCCCCCACTCTTCAACTTGTTTGGTTTAGTTATTTAAGCTGCAGAGGGAGCTGATCAAGAGCTGTGCTGAGCTTAGTGAGCTTTCCCATGTTTGAGTTTTGCTTATGGCTAAGGATTTACAGTGTTATGATGGAAACACGAAGACCATACATTGGATCTTTGTAAAGAAAAATAACTCCCCAGGTTATGGTTTCAAGTCTATTTAAGAAATTACTTGAAAAATGTGTGCTATGGATTTAGTTTGCCCTCAGAACTCTCACTCTTTAATATTAAACTTTATTTTTTTGCTGCTAGTTTCTGCTGCTAGATTTTCTCATGACCTGTTTGTTACTACTTTATTTCTGTATCCAGCTAGTGCTCTTCTGAAGCCATGCTCATGGCTATCTCTCAAGGCTGGTGGGAAGGTATAGAGCATGGTACTGCTGTGGGCTGACCCCCAGTGCCGTCTGGTCTCCTGACTGGTTTGAAAGCCTTGGTTCAGCATTTCAGTCCATCAGCTGCAACTGAAGCATGAAGGAGGGTGATCGTAACAGTTTAATCTAGGAAAGACTGAGATCATAAGATCAAGAAAGAAGTTGGAAGAAGTAGTGATGTATGTCCATTTATGACTGAGTGTATGTCTACCATTAATTACTCACAATGGATTTTAAATAGACATTGAGAAAGCAACGCTAATTGCTTTGTACCATGTGCATCTGCCTAAAAGACTGTGCACGTCCTTTGGGATGGAGATGTTTACTGTTACCTGTGAGCACAAAATTAGACTATCACAGTGCATGTGACTGTGATTAGTTTTTGAGACTCAAACTCCTGGAGAAAATAAAAGCTTGCTTACAAGAGGGAACATTTTACTGGGAGTGCCTGGTCTGTCCATCTACTTTGAATCTGTTTATCTCCTGTTGGTATCGTGGCCAGTGTTACCAGTGAAACCTGGGGCTTGTTGATGGGTGGCATTGCCTTCTTCCTTGCAAGCTGCTGGAGGAGCTGGAGCTGCTGCGAGTCTGTCCCTGAACTCAAATCCCCAAGGGCTGAGGACATGCAGGGGAGGATTTCAAGCTCTAGACACAGTCACAGTCAACTCCAGGTGTAGCTGAATTAGCTGAGCCATAAATTAAGGGGGACTTGTCATATCACCTGCTGTTACAACAAAGCTTATGATGCAGAGTACGCGCTGCTTGATCCAGTAGTGTCATCTAAAAATGCCCTTACTATTTGCAGAAATTGGTGTACAGCTTTTTAAGTACGAATACTAAAAAATGTTTTTTTTTCAGCTAAATGAGTTTGGTGTTATGTAAATTTTTGCTTTATTCTATCCGTCTCCTGCTGAATAATTTAAGAGTTCATTGAGGTTTGAAATTGGTCATCTTCTAAGTGTGCTGCCAGTATCTGAGGTGTTGGGAAATAGAAGAGGACACAGTTCCTAAATTGTGAGATTGGGTGGTGTCTGGCGTTGTTCCTGTCAAAACAATTATTTCAACGCTACTGGAATTTTATTCTTGCACAGCTCATAAAATGTTAAGGGACTTAATCTATTACGTGGGCATCTTTTGGAAATAAAAATAGAAATCTAGCATAGTGGGCTAGTGCTAGCAGGCTTTCTTCCAAGTTTGTAATGAGGAGATGAGAAGGTAAAGAAACAGAAAGTGTCAAATGACCTGAATAACTTTTAAGTGAGCCTGAATATTTCTGATTTCTCTTAAGGTGGGGGAGGTTTTCAGGGATGGAAATGCCCTGTCCTTGGAGAAAAGCCAAGAAGCCCTAACAAGCTGACAAATGCAAGGCGTGTACTAGTTTTAGGCTTAAATCTTAGAGCTACAGACTTCTGTTTCTTTCCATATGAAAAACCTGATGATGGACTTAAGAGTCTAGATGACCTGTTGAGGTTCAGGTGCATTGGTGGACTGTTCACAACAACTGCATGCACTTTCTATAGAGAGACACAATTCATTGATGGTATAGAGCTTGTAGATTCAAGAATTCCTTGTTCTGGTCCAGCTTCTCATTGTTTCACACATGGTAATTGTAAGTTAAGTCAAGATGACATTTCCTGCCACTGTTCCTGCAACAACAACAATGATTATAAATATCCAAACACTTGCTACATAGAATAAGTATAATCAAAATGTTTCAGTGTGGTATGAGTATGGAATATAGTCAATGCTAAGAAAACCACAACATCTGGGGTGACATGGAGAGTAGAATTTTTCTGTGTAAGCATGAGTGTATCTTAAGGAAAAATTAAAATTAAGCAAGCAGAGAGGCTTAACAGACTAGATTTATGGGGGATAATATTTTATCAGAAAGCAAGCAGAGGAAAGGAGGTACCTTGAAGGTAGCTGATAGAGGAAATATAATATATGACATCTATGAATGATACCAACTCTTACATCCCATTTTTTTTAAAACGTTAAAAAGTTGGGGTTAAAATTACAGCTATTTAGTGTTTAAAAACTGTACTGAAATGGTGGGCTTTTTGTTTTTGCTGGGAAAGTTTTAGAATGCTCTCTAGGATGGATGCGAAAAACATGCATTCCACTGAAAACTTACTTTTCCTGAAGATGCTGAAATATTCTCATTGTCAAAAAAATTTCATAGAATCATAGAATGGTTTGGGTTGGAAGGAACCTTAAAGATCATCTAGTTCCAAGACCCCTGCCATGGGCAGGGATACATCCCACTAGAGCAGGTTGATCAAAAGTCCCATCCAGCCTGAAGTTGAACACTTCCAGAGATGGGGCACCCCCAGCTTCTCTGGGCAATCTGTTCCAGTGCCTGCACCACCCTCACAATACAGAATTTCTTTCTAGTATCTAATCTAAATCTCCCCTCTTCCAATTTAAAACCGTAACCCCTTGTCCTGTCACTACACTTTCTGAAAAAGAGTTCCTCTCTGGCTCTCCTATAGGATCCCTTCAGGTATTGAAAGCCTGCTATAAGGTCTCCCTGGAGCCTTCTCTTCTCCAGGCTGAAATTTGGTGCTTCTTATTTGATACCTGATTTTCAAAATGTGCTGCAATGAAAACTGGCCTTGAAACAATATTTTTTTTTATTGCTGACTCTTCTCTTTATCTTTTGTGTCTCATTGGTTAGAGAGACCTTTCTAATCCCGGCATCAAGGTTTCTAATGGAGCATATCACAAATTGAAGTAATTGAGAACAACATCTAATCAATCTTGGAAACATTCATCTTTGCTTTTGCTTTTATTGTTCTTCTTTACATTATAATTGTGTGATATTAATTTAATTTAAACAGTTCTTACACTGGTACCTTTTCTGTAAAATTTCAAGCTTGATTTTAATATTAAAAAGGTGTTATCTAAATGATAATAAATTACTTGCATACAAATGGGGATGTGGAAAAAATTGAGTGGTCTTTGAGAAGTTACGGAAGGGAAATTCTCTATGTATTAAAGTACAGGATTATTTTAAAGTTAGACCTGTTGTACCTGGATATTCACTGCTGCCTACATTGCTAATTAAATATATATGTCAGAGGAAAAGAGTTGACCTGTCATGCAATCTGTTCCATCTTATTTAAGATTTCTTCTGATTCAATACAATAGCATTTAAGTTTTTAAGTTTTAGTACAAATATGCAAAACACCAAAAAAAATCAGTTACTTGAGAAAATGGCATTATGAGATTCCTGCTGAGGGCAAAATGAAAACCATGTTTGTTCTACATGCCCTCAGGATTTCTGGGCAAGTTTTATAAACGTAATGAACTGAAAGTTTTCTGGTCATTGCTTACTCCAAAATAACAACAAAATGAACTCTTCGCAAAAATAGCATAAAGAATAGCAAGGAGGGAGTATGTTACCCATGTGGAGAGAGGGTACGTAATGCATTGTAGAGCAAGAAGGTGACAGTGATGGTCAGGTATGACATGCTGGGGAAAAGACAATTTTCAGCAGAGCTGTGTGGGAACAACATTAACTAGACAGGGTAGTACATTTTAAATCCTGAAATTGGAGATGATTTATTACTCCTCAACAATTATATTTAAGAGAAGAATATAGAGAGTGGAAGATCACGCTCACCAAAATTTGTGTACTCTACAGAAAAGGCAAGAGGTACCTTAGAGTCCATCCTGTGCTTACAAGTGCAAGGCTTAAAAGTCTTTTTATACATATATCTGTGTGTATATATTTATTTATTTAACAAAATGTCCAAGAAAGCTCTTGAGGGAAGTCCAATATAATTGTGTTATGTGATGGCTGTCCCTGCATTTAGGTTTGGGGTATATGTGGGGAGGAGCCTTTTCTTTGCGTCATGTGGAACTCAGGTGTTCTAAACTTCTATAGACTTATCTTTGGTGAAGAACAGTCTTGATAAGAAAAAGTTATTACTTCAGTTTACTTGTGTATTTGCAGGACTGTAGAAAGGTGGAAGGAATCAAAAGTATTATTTTGATTATTAGCATGATTCTGCTCCTATAATTCTTCTATAAATAGTGTTTTTAACAAAATGTTATTCAAGAAAACTTAAAAATGTCTGAGAGTTTTCTTTCAGGTCATGCTAAAATTTTCAAAGGTTTCTAAAAAATAAATCCAGGGACAATAAACACAGTATAACATGCTAAGTGAAGGATAATGTATTTTCAAATTATAATCTAAATAGCTGAAACAAAATTGCAGAATTACTTCACTATTTTAGTTTGTTTATTCAGTTACAGTTATAGGGCACTCGTTACAAAGGTATCTGGAATATATCTGCATTGTACTAATAAGGTTTATGGAAACTAGTTACTGAGATTGTGTTTAGCTTTCCATGTGAATTAATAAGTGGGGCTGGAAAATGACAATATGTATGGTATTATTTTACTACTAAAAACCTAGATGGCACGTCAAGTTATCAATTTATTTTTTTTTTTTTTAGTTTTTGAAAAATATGACCATTTCTAATACCTTAATTATGAAAGTCTACAGTGGGACTTAAAAAAGCTTACTATATATTTTTCCAGGTAAAAACCCCTCTTCATTTAGGATCTAACATCTAAAGGCTTTGTATGAGGTTGGAAAAACACTCCTCTGTTTTAATGAATTTCATGAATGTTAATAAGCCAAACTGTGTTCAGACAAGGTCTTGCCTCTTAAGTAATGTTTTCCTACTACTTCTCATTCTTTGAGGCCATTATGTAGATCTTGTGATGTCACAGTAAGCTCCATGGCAACACAGACGTCACTAAGATGAAGCATAAGCAAAGCTGTCTTTATTCAAACCATTAATTAATTATTTCTTTAAATAATAATAAAAAAGTAGGGTAGGAAAAAAGGTTTCATCTTTGAATGTTTTCCAAGATAAAGTAATATGAGAACTTCTAATTTAAACATAAAATGAGAAATTTATTTCCCAAATGAACATCTCTTCTGTCAGCTGCTCTGATGAGGTTCCTGCTTTCTAGCTTTCTGTACTGGAGATGCTCTGTAGATGAACTGCTGCAACAAGCTAAATTTTGTTGTTACCACTGCTTCTGTGTTCCCATTTTGTTTATATATCTTGAACTTCAGAGGAAAATCTCATATACATATTTCCTTTATAGTATATATGAAAGAGTCATAAAGAACCCGCAGTGGAATTCTAGTCTGAAAAGTAATCACGATTACCTGCTGCTATAAAGGCCCTGAGCATCTACCCTCATTAGCAGTAAATTTGCAAAACAATTTGTTATTCTTTACAGCGTTTTTTTCAGATTGGGTTTTTAACCATTTTTCAGCTTTAGACTTAGGGTAACATTATTAAAAGCTAAAGTGAATAGCAACAAATTGGAAACTTTACTTTTTTTTTTTTTTTTTTTTTTTTTTCCAACATGAACTAGTCAAACTTGCTGCCATACTCAGTCTTGAAACTAGGTAAAATTTTAAAATTAACCACACTTTTCAAAACAGTAGTCTGTACTAAAAGGAAAACTGTGTGAAGATCATAAGGCATACGTTTCAGGGGTTGACTGAAGGGGCTTTCTCTGGAAGCAAACCTCCAGAATCTAGCTAATTTCAAATTATTCACTGTGGGTTTTCAGGAACTTCTTTTGAAGTGCTTTCACTAGTCAGCTATAAATTGCCAGATTAATGCAACCTCTGATCTGGGTTGTATTTGCATAAGAAATAAAGAAATCCCTATGAGTATTACGTAGGTAAAGTACTATAGTCTGTCATCTGTAAAGATGCTAACTAAATGTGCTCAAAATACTGGATAAGTTGACTGAAGCTTTAAGCTGGAGTTCAAATTAACTTTCACACATTTTCAGCAGAAATTATTTAAAGCATTAATATACTATAAATGTGCTTATTGTGTAATTTTAGTGTCCTTCCCATGGACTGGTTAGCTGTCAGGCATTCTCTGTCTGGCTTGCTGGTTTCTTCCTGCCTCTTCACCGTCCTGCTGCAGCACCTGGGTTATTGCCCTTGATGCTCTGATTCCTCTTCCCCCATAAGCAGTGGACAGTTTGGGTCCCAGGTCAAGCAAGGAGCTGCAGTGATGTTTGAGGCTTTTATTTTTTTTTTCTTCCTCTTGTGAAACACTCCCCCAGCCTCAGTATAATTAAGTGGCATGTACTTAGCTGTGATGTTGCAAGTGAGTCCCTTTCCTGACACTTGAGCTGTTGTATCAGAGCCTGTAAACATCTAAGCTATCATATGACACTGGATAAGTCTAATCATCCTTATCCATGGTATGTAGTGAGCTCAAGTCTCCAGGATTTGCAAACAGTGACAGGTCTGCAAATGCCTCTTCAACTCCTATTCCAGTTGCCAGCATCTCAGTTTTCCTTTCAACTCCAAAGCATCTCTGTAAGGCAGCTATTTGTCATGCTGAAAAAAAGTGCTATAAATATAATAACATTGTGAGAATTAAGGAAGTTAAAGGAAAAAAAATAGGTGAATCTGCTGATAATATTTTGATATGCAGATAACCACCATGTTTTAATTAAAAATAATATTTAACACAAGTCAAAGAGCAGCTTGGGGATTCACTCACATACTTACTTTTTCTAAAAGGCAGGCACTAATTCAAATGAGAATCAGAGAAGTCGGCCTATATTATACAATTCTATATATCAAATTATCCGATAACGATCCTCTGTCTTTTAGTTGCCAAACCCCTTGCTTTCATAGTTTCCAGTGTGCAGCTTTAAGCGTGGGGAAACCCGCTGCTGCCTCCCCCCTTGGCCCTCCCCAGCGGAGGGCTGTTCGTGTTTGAGCTGCTCTGCATGCATGAAGGCCTCTGTCTTTCTTTTTTTTTCTGAGGGGTCAGAAAATGGCCACGCCAAATTTAGTTTTCGTCAGAACACTTAAGTGTTCCCCCAGGGACGGCTTGTGCATCTCTACACACTTCTAAATTGGAACTTTTTTCATCCCTGGCAAGGGCGAGTCGGGTGGAGGAACAGCCTGGGTTTCACAGCACGTTCAGGGGAAACCCAGCTAAACCTAGCTTGGTTAGAATAAGACATTAATAGCGACTGATGTTTTTAATTCCAATCTGGATGTACCAAAATGAAACATGGTGTTTTTTAACAAAAAAAGATACAGGAGGAGGAACTTGACTGAATCCCTTGCTATCTTCCTAAGTGGCAGGCAGAAAAGAGTCCCCGTTTTTTTTACCATCTAGACACCTACTAAATACTGCTCTGTACTATTTCTCTCAGGAATTCAGTGTGACTGGCTTGCTTTAGAACTGCATGTAACATGTTTTGATGTCATTACAAGTTAAATGTTGATTATTGCATCAAGATTTGACTTTGGGTTTTGCCAGAGACCAGACATTCTGCCTATGTTTCCCTTTGTATCATCAGGGAATAATTGCTGGAGTGATGGACAAGAAGGTGCTGGCCATGGCTGAGGTCATGGTGCTGGTATGAGGGAGCACCACCATGCAGCATCTGCAGCAATTGATCCTTCCAGAGGAATGGTGGCTCCTCTGAGGGCAGGGGGAAGATGGGAAACAGCAGAGAGTATGTGAAAGTAAACAATGATGGTGATAATAGCATTTGTGGGGAGGGGGTTTGTGGTATTGCCCAAAAGCAAATTAAGACTCTTTGGCTTACATAATTTCAAATTCTAAATATGTTTAACGCTAATACCTCTGTATTTCATTTTGGTAGTTTTCTGTGATTCTTCTAAATGGACATGTCAATTGGAGCAATGTAATTTTCACAAAAAATGGTATTGGCTTTGTGTAACTTAAGATCTCTTTTTATCATTAATATGTTAAAAGCTTTAGAAACTGAACTCAACTATGTGTAGCCTTGTGCTTATGGATTTTGTCAGGTGCAGTCTCAAAGAGAAAAGAATTGGTTTCAGGAAAAGTGGGAGAGGGAAAATGGCAGTGCAATGAGCCCATTGTACATCCCATTTGAATACTTGAGAACAAAGAAAGTTTTTGAATATCTATTTCTAGAGTTTTGGCATAAGTCATTGCAATACTTACACGTTTTATTTCTACTTCTAATATATTGCAGATTTTTTTTTGAAAGAAAAATTTATATGGAATTTATTTCCTGCATAAACATACCATAGAATATTCTAAGAACTTGAGAAACAAGATGATGTGTTACTTGTATTTTTCCTTGTGTTAGAACATGTCTAAATGGAATATGCTTTTTAACTTAGAGGAAATCCCAATTAAATACACGTTATTCTAAACCAGCAGCTTCATTCCAAATATTGTATTTACAAATGCATAAAACTATAACAGTATTTTGCACTTAAAAAATGTGCTGAAGAATGCGCACCACACAGATGACTATACTTTATGGAGCTTTCTTTGTGAGACTTGGATGTGGTTTTACTAAGGCTTGTAAGTCATACATGAATTAATTATTACTTTAAGCTAATGCAAGGTGGTGAATATCAATAGAAATAAAGGTTAAGCTTACATTATAGGGGGAAACCTACATTTTTGTATAGCCTTTTTGAAAGGTGGTTTTCACCAGTGAAACTGGGTTTTCTGCGAGAGATCTTTGATCTTTAAGAGGGAGGAAGAAAAGGGATTCTCACTGAAAAACCTTTTCTTGGTCTTCATTGTCAGTGGAGTTTTCTTCAGATTCCACATCGCTTTTGATGAATGCGTTTACATTCCACTGCTGAGAAATAACTTTCCATTTGGGAGCTGGGCTGATGTGAAAACAGGAATGTGGAGGCCCCAGGCGAGGGGACAGGGCTGAATGCTGATAGGGAAACGTTCTCTCTTCAGTAGCTGCCGCCTCTCCTGCGAGCTTTGCAAAGAGCATGTGTGTGTGTGAGTACAAGTATGTCTGGGGACCTGGGGAAATGGATGGGTCATGTCTGGAGAAAGCAGCTCTGTCCTTCAGTGTCATGATGATAATAGAAAGGATAGACCGAGTTGCCTTCAATACCTGGAAGTTTTTGGCTGTCTCTATGCATAAGTGCTTTTAGAAATTAATGTGTTTCTTGTATCCTTAAGTATTCCAGTTAATGGAGGTACTTTGTTGTTTTGATTTATTTGCAAATCTAATAAATTTGAAGGGGAAGAAATGTAAACAGTGGTCTTAAATCTTTTTCTCATGTTGCTGTTTGTTAGCCACTGCACTAATTGTAGTTTTATAATTGTAAAGGGTTTTTTTTAATGGAGACTGAAAGTATAAACTTGGGAAACATGCAAGCCTTTAGCTTCCACTTAAAACTTGTCTTCTATTAATCAGCATGTTGTAAACTGTAGTACACCTGTTCTTTAACCAACTGTGTGTGTTTTGAATATGAGTTATGAGATATGTATGTAGTAAGGTACGCTTTGGGAGAAGAGAACTGTCATCTACAGTCAGTGTAAACTCAATTTTAGAATGTATTAGAGTGGAAATGAAGTTGTAAATTACTTATATGGATTACAATACCTGCTTTTAATACACACAGTGCTAAAAATTTTTTGGTTTTTTTTTTTAATGACTGATGAATTTATTTGGAAATAATGCTATTGAATAGTCAAGCGGGAAATTAAACTTTTTTTGTCAATTGCTTCAGGGAATAGCACAGTTAGAGAGCAGTTGTTTGGGGAGAGTATTTAACCATGTAAGAGTAACTTTTTTTCATCTACTTTCAAAATTGCTACTGTAAATTTGATTCCCGCAAATAAAATTGTTTTGTATATCTTTGGGTTTTTTAAAAGTAGATTTGTATTCACATCAGGAATTCAGTAGGTTTAAGGGGACTAAAAGTAACTGTGATAGAAAAAGATCTCCAGAAGTGAAAATGCCTCTAGGACAGGTACTGAGGAGAGCATCTGTTAAGTTTAATACTCAGGGAACCTCAAGTCAGAGCTTATGTGGTAGCAGGAAGAAAAAAGTGTTGGAAAAACTGCTGCAAAACAAGGTTCTCTGGGGAATGAAGGTAAGGCAGCAATATCCTAACCAGGCAGCCTTCCTGGCTATCTAAATTACTGTTATAACCTCCGTATCCCACATTGACAGCCACCCTTGCAAAGATAACTTCAAACTATCTGAGCTTCCTTTGGTGAAATCCTCTCATGCATATCACTGATTTAGAGAAAATAGTTGAAAATATGGGATTCTCTCAGGTACATCACTGGCTAATAGTTGCTGTTTTTAGGAGTTGAAATTAATAAGGCTTAGGTAGGAGAGAAGATGTTATCTTTATGTAATAAGACAGTTTTGATTGAAATTATTAAGGAATAATAGGATACAACCAAATGTGAAGTGCACATTATGTAAAATTCTCTACTGAGTTTTAAACACAAAAATGTGGTTTAACCTTAAGCTCCCTAGTGAAGTCATATCCACAAGTTTATTTCACACTGCAGTGAGGGAAGGAATAAACTTCTCAAATCCCTGGTCCCTTGAAATTGGCTAATAGAGGCTTTCTACATTTTACTTCAGCTAGCCAGTGCTTGTGTAGCTGTGATAAATCTGGGTGGTCAAACTCACTTTCTAGGGTAAGGCTGGTCTAGCATCAAGATTTGATGTGTCTAACAGAAGTTACCAAAATAGAGCTAGTGTTATGAAGCTAGTCTGTCAACCCTTCCACTGAAACTTTATTTGCCACTGCTGTTTCTTTGTGATACCTAGGATCACTCAAGCCAGCTTGCATGCCAGCTTGTGGTCCTTTGTGTGAAGCTCTTCTCCTGGTATTTTATAAAAGGCTTTACAGCTTGGCCTTTTTGATCAGCTCAGTAAACAGACTGTATTATGTGTTTGTTATTTGCTTCTTTTTACTGCTTACCAATATTTTAAACAACTTATTTTCCATTAAATCAAATTTGTTTGGTGACTTCATCTGTCTAGTAGCTCATTACTGCAGCTGGGGATTTCGGGTGAAGTGTGTCATTGAAATCCTTTTTTGTTGGTCTTTGCTTTTTGCTTTTGTGTGAAGCTCAGAGAGATTAATTCTGATAAGACTTACTGACTTTCATATCACTCTTCTGAACTGAAACAGTGGGATTGGCGCCGCCCTAAGATCCCTGTTGTTTCTCTAAATTATGTGTCAAACAGGTATTTGTGTGACTGTGTGTATGTAGGTATCAAAGTTCTGCAACAGATAGTATGCAATACTGTGATGGGTGTTCTACCACAGTCAGAGTTGGACACTTCTGAAGTATCCAGACATAGTGGACAGTGACAAGAGAGTTTTCTATTTTTCACTCATTATGTGAATTCCTCAGTAATGATGAGTTTTCAGCAGCAAATTGGAAGTTGGGAGATATGGCTGGCATGGCATATCTGAGAACAGAACTTGAAAGGTCATTTAACTTTCTTCTGCCCTGATTTAGTTGTCTTCTTGCCTACATACTTCACAAAGATTACAAAATTTGTTTGCAGCCTGAAGTGCCTTGTGATCTTTGGTCAAAGATAATATATATGTGTGATGTTCTGTCTTCTCTGATAAATTTTATGCTGTCGTAGGAATCTGAGCAGTGCAGTGATGATGTGGCTATTTGCTGCAAGAACCAGTGTGTCACCAGGACAGAAATCAAGAATTTTCTTTATAGTAATTCAATGCATGCCTTCTATCTTAATATGTTGACTACCTGTTCCCTTGCGTTGAAGGGTAAAAAGCAAACAAGTTATTCAAGAATAGAAAAGCACATCCAAAACACAGGTTTTTCCTTTTACTGTGTTTACTTAAGGTTGAAACTTTTGGCTGTCAGCAGTGATTAGTAACAGACAAGTTTAAAGTTGATACTGTGAGACAGCAATAGAGGAAGAAGAAATGGTGGAGAGGAAAAGTTTATATGCATTTTCTGTTGAAAATAGTGTTTGCTATGAGACTTGAAAATGGGCTGGCAAAAAAATACAGCAACAGTGTATTCTAGACCAAAACTAATGGTTACAAGGAGGTGGACAAAGATCTGCAAGAGGAAAGGGAGGATTTCTGCATTGGTTTTCAATTAGAGTATCAAATAAGTTGACTTCTTAATTACCTTTTTGTCATTGTTGTTTTTCAATCAACGAGTTGATTTACTTTCTCCTTTCTCTCCCCTCCTTTCCTTTTCTTAAGGAAAAAGTGTTTGTGTGGATCGGGTTAATGACCAAGAAAATAAGTTTGTCACTTCTGCAACCATCTAATGAATCAAGATAATGACTTAATTTTCTGGTATCTTTAAGAGTAGTTGAAATTGTATCAAATTCAAGATGACATTATAGAGTAAAGCACCCTGTGTTTTGTTGCTGGACTATAGGAGGAAGCATGCGTTTGCCTCCAGGAAAATACTCATTTTGTCGAGAGACTTCTTTATTAAATGTTTCTGTTCAAGAGGCTTAGTATTCTGGAAAATTTTTTCTATTGTAGAAGTCCCATGTACCATTAAATGCGATTATTATTTTGATGAATAAGCACAGCTGGCATTTCTTTTCAATATCTGACTGCCTTCTTTTTGAGCTATAACGTGTTGTTGTCAAGAGATTAGCCTTTGGGGTAGCAAGTTAAATTGTTCATTTCTACTAATCACCAGGCTGGACAGGAGAATAGATATAAACTGGCTCGATATATGGCTTTGAATTGTATATGAACTTCTTCAGTTTGCTTGCTCGGAAATAAAGCTTAAAAAGGCTACTTTTCACAAACATTGTAGCTTAAGCGTGTCACCGTGACTCTGCACTCCAGGGTTGGTTAAAATTCAGATTTTGCAATTTTATTGAGTCTGGTTTGTTTTTCATAAACTTATTTAATAGCTGTTACCCTGTGAGCTTCAGATAGGAAGGTTTCCCATGCCTGTGGCACAGTTGAAGAAAAGGAAAAAAGCTAAATAGTTGCATTGGCTCTTGGCAAATTTTAGGGCAGGTTTGTTACAGCAGGCTCCAGGAGGGGTCCTGAAGTTCCAGTCATTTTATCATCTGTCCTGCATTTCTGCAACAAGAAAGCTCTGGCATTGGCCTGGCAGGCTTAAATATGAACTATCCAGAGGGGGAAGCCACACACTCCAGAAGCAAACTTTAGCTGGTTGTCTTTTCTTCCACTCTGTTGACTCATGATTAAGGATTTAAGCAGAAAGGTCTTGTATTTCACTGAATTATGTACTGGTTCTCTGCATTCCACCTTTACTGCTGCATTTTGAGGATTCTTTGCAGTTAAGCCTGCAAACACACACATTCATTTAATATGGGCAGAGCACTTCAGAAACTGAAAATAAAGTAGCTCCCTATTTTATCCCACAGGAAGCAAAATAGTATCATGCTTAATTATTGCACTAAGGTGGGAATGTGTCATGAAAGGCAGAACAACCTTTTGTCCTCATCTGTTCAATTTGGGAATACTCTCATGTTCAGCATCCTTATTTTAATTATTTATTTTAAGTAAGTAAAAAATAGAGCTAATTGAAGTTGATCAGCCTTTTCATTCTTTCCTTGGTATGCTAGTTAGCTTTCTTTATAGAAATGCAGATAGCTTAAGTAACCTAATACTGTAACGTCAGAAGATACTAGATCAAACTCCGTACTGTAGTTCAGAATCAACCATGCATCTGCAGTAGACAGCACTTGATTGACACTTGTTTTAGGGTTAATAGAATTTTTTAGCAAATGCTTTTAGTAAACTACATAGAAACAAAATACACAGCGCAGCGCTTGGTGTCCTTGGGTATCAGTTACTTGTCGAAGGACACACGCACGAAACTTGCATTGTGCAGAGGTATGTACGTTTTTTCTACACGTTACAATATCTGGGGTGGATGTAACTCTGCTTATGGATTGTGTTGTAGCTCTGATTTTTGCTCTGATTGAAGTATTTTTTGTTCTTCAGCTTTGGCAAGCGTTCTGCAGGAAGCTTCAGGCGTGGCTGTGAATGCATTGTTTTAGAGCCATCCGAAATGATTGTGGTAAGAATAATTTCGTTCAGCTGCTTTCAAATTTTACAGACCAGCTTTGGTAACATTTCAACTTCCAGTAAGACTTGAAGAGTTTTCTGTTTTGCACATGATCTTTTCATAAATCTAAGATCTCGTACATAACTTTCTTGCCATTCTTTTTACACATACTTGCATTGTTTTGATGATAAAGGCGTCTTTTACATTGTTGTTACATTTACTTTTGCAAATTTCTTATAAAACTAAAGTTTTCTTGTTCTAGCAGAATAGCGGAACCTTTTATGGTGGTTGGTTTTTTTTTTTAAAGCTGCCTTATTACAGGTAAGCATAGACGCTTTAAAGTACCAGTCTCAGGTTAACTATAGTAATTAACGTTTGATTGAATTAAATTTATTCTTACCTGTCTGAGGACTTAAGAAGCAGTTTGAACATTTTAAATTTCTGCCGACTTTTCTGAGTGAAGGTTATTTTGTTAGCAGTATCTGCTGTAGTCCAGTGGCAAAATGGCATTGTCTCTGAGGGTTCAGAGGCTCAGAAGTTTTTAGTTGCCTCCTCAGGGTGCATCATCTGAACAAATACACGCTCAACAGGCTAAATTTCATATTTTTTTTTCTGTCACGTAGTGATCACTTTGTAGGCATGACAATTATCTAAGCCATATAGACGTGATAGTTCAAATATAGGCTGTGGCACTAAAGGCTTTTTTTCGGCAAAAGTGACAATTTCTGTAAAATTTCAGAAACTCAGGAAATTGTGGTATAGCTTGTAGAAGAGATTAGGTTACTTGTTTAAAGTTGATTGGTAAAAGAAGTAGCTTTTTAACTTTATGCAAATGCAGGCATGCTTTTGTGGGTTTTAAGCTCTTTATGATTTCACTGTAAACAAATAAAGATGACTGCATAATAGTGGCTTTTTCGGATGGGTGTTTGATGATACATCTCCCTCTTCCAATTCTAATTAAGAAAATCATCTTATGAAGCTAATACAATATAGTAGAAGAAACAGAAGGCATACGTGAGAAATTGCTTTTTTGGCTATTCCTAACTAAAGCTCTCTGTAACTTCACTTTGTAAAGGAGCAGCTCCTCAACAGTAGCCCCTGTGTTGGCCCCCCAGTTTGTCAGGCTGGTTTGTGTCTTGATCACAAGTTCAGGAAACAGGTTATTGTCTCAGATTGGTTCTCTAGAGGTATACCATTTTGGTGGTGGTAGCTGTGTGGGTGTCTGTCTGTCTTGTGCTTTGTAACTTTGCTTGTAACTTTGATAAGTTAAAAGGAAGAGTGATATAAAGATAAGCATAGGGAAAGGTGATGACTAAACGAGAGTCCAGAAGCAATCTAGACTGATGGAAAATGTTGGGTCATGGGGAGGTACTCCCATGTGAGTCATCTTAGTCCAAAAAAGCCAACCTCTAGAGTTTTGGGAAAATTGAAATTGAACATTTCAATCCAGCCTTTCAAAGAAATAATTATACCTTGACTAGAAAGAATCCCATCTCCAGAGTTTGTCAGGCACAGTAACTTTCAGTCTCAGGGCTGGATGGGGTCACTCTGCAGGGATGAGAAACGGGAGAGGTGTAGGGTGTGAGTGGGACTGTCAGATCTGCAGTAGATCACCTCAGTGGTGAGGAGGTGTTACCAGCTCTTCCTGGTGAACCAGGGACTGCGCTTATACCTTCTGTTAGTACACAGAAAGTTGTTTTTAGTGACATGAGCTGACTAGTACGTGGCATTTCTGACACAGACATGCTGCAAATTTTTAGGAGTATTTTGTCTAATATTTCTTTTCCTTGTTGAAAAATACAGAGGAACATTGCAAGGTGCCTTATAAGCTCTTCTCTACATCTTCAGAAATAGTGTTTATCCCTGGGGGTGGAATTGAATAGGAGGAGTTCACTGAATCCCCTTTTATAGCCAATGCTGAAAGGTATTTAGTTTTGTTGGGTGGGAGTGGGGTTTTTTTTTGGTGGGTTTTGGATTTATTTTTTTTCTCATTTGCCTGTTAGTCTGGGGTAAGGTTTCTATGAATAGGCTGAACACAGAAGAGATGTTGATTTTCAGTCAAGTTACTGTAAAAAGATTGTTCTCTTTCAGGGAAACCAGAATTCCTAGTTCAAATTTTTGCACTGCAGTGTACTGTTGTGTAGTAATTTAGGACTTTTACTTTGAAGACCCTGAAACTGTGAAGACTAACTTTATATTAGGATATACCTAATAGTTTGGTATTTTTTTCTCTGTTGTTGTTTTGAATTGATTTGTTTTTATGTAAATCCAGTTTATTAGGAGTCCTTCTTTTATGCCCTCAAAATATTTGAGGTAAATAATAAAACCACTGCTGCCTATTGAAAAGTGAAGCCTTTGCTATAGGTTGGTTAGGGAAGATCCCAAGTGACAAATAGAGGTCAGCAGGAAAACTACCAAAGTGCTCTCTCACACCTGTTTTCTTATTGTAGAGTGGTGAAGTGTTTGTATTTGTACAACAGTAAGAAGAGGGAGAGGAAGGGAGAATTTTTCTTCTGTCACTTTGAAAAGTGATCATAGTCAGTGATGGTGTTCATACCAGTGTTGAATTTTTTAGGTTTTTTTTAGTAGGGGCTTCACTCTTAGTGCTGAAGATGCAGGAGATTCAAAGCTATCTTCTGGTTTTTGAAAATAGGATTTGTTGTGTTTCGAACAAGAAGAAACATTTTTATTTCTTGGGGGAAATGACACAATCTTGCATCTATTATAGGTGGATTACATGGATGAAAATGAAGAGTATTTTCAACGTCAAGCTTCTCATAGGCAGTCTCGAAGAAGATTTAGGAAAATCAACCAAAAAGGGGAACGACAAACAATTATTGATACTGTTGACCCTTATCCTGTGGGGAAGCCACCTCTACCTAGAGGCTACCATACGGTAAGCTGTGTCTGTATTTATGGTTCATAAAAACGTAAGGAGGAAAATTACTGGAGATAAAACAATCAAAATGGTTGAACTTGCTGTGTGTTTCTGTGTCGAAGTGTGCTCCTTTAGGGTGGTTTCCCCTTAAAATACTGTGATTTTGGCTCCATCAGTGCATGAACATGTGTGCAGTTTGCATCTGAGTTCAGAGTTGAAAGCACGTTTCTTATGACCGTGAATGTCATGCATTATTTCCTAGTGTTCTAGTCATTATTTCAAAATTGTGAAAGAAACTGTGTTCTCATTTCCTTTTGATATTAAGTTACAGTACAAATAGTGTACAGTGTTAAAAGTTCAGTTAGTGAAGTGCTCATTCACATGTAGGATAACAGTCGTTGCCTGAAAAGGACTGTGCTGCACTGCAGTAGGTCAAATTCTTGGATTAATGTGTCATTTCTTTTTGGTATCCAGAACTTGAATGTCAAATTAACCTTTACTGCTGTCTGCCTTGAGCCCTCTATACTTGGGTTTCAGTGAGCTACATAGTCTGCCCATCATCAGGGAGATCATTTGGTCGTTTTACTGGGTTTCTTAGATGTTGAAAGTTATCAGACTTTCTCATGAGATGGAAATAAACTAATAATTAAAACTTATTCTATGAAATATTTTCTATGCTTTTTAAATTGAGAAAAGTTCTATTAGACTAGTGTTTGGTTGGTATTGATTTCAGCTGTAAGCAAAATGCTGGAAAAGCTGTTTGTTTTTGGCACTCTTTTATTTGTTTAAACCCCCAAATCTGTTAGAACCATAAAGGCATGGGTATAAATAACTTTGTGCATATTTATTCTCATTAAATTCATTGGGCTGAATTTTGCACAATGTAAGCCACGTGCATAAAAATTTGCAGAATTAGAGCTTTAGTGTTTTTAAAATACTGTCTTTGATTCAATGGAGTTGTAGTTTTTTTCCATTTTTCCTTCTTTATCCTTATTCCTTGACTTGTTTGCCAGTTCCCTGTATATTCAATGTGTGTCTGTAAGTGTATAGATGTTTGATTACATCTGTTAATTATACAGGCTTTTCCTCATGAGTTGAATAATTACATTTTATGCCAACAATTTGTTTTTGTTTATACAACGGCTTTTAATGGTTTAATTTTCAGAGCAGTTTTAATTGCCTCTAAATTTAATATGGATCGAGCCAGTACACTTGGTTTGAAGATGAAACATTTTACTATTTTGTCTTTGAAAAAATAAATATGTGTTATTGTACTTTGTAGGAATTACAGGAAGAATTACTTTTGTTCGTATTATTTAGATGTGTATGTTGTACTTAGAAAACATTTTGAGTGTGATTTTTATCTAACTCTAGAAGGGCAATATTTAGATTACACACAGTGCCATTTGCATTCGTAGGTCCTTGCCTGTTGTATAAATTTCGCTTTAGGTATGCCTGGTGAGTTTTTGTGAGCTTAACTGGTACTAAGAGCAAAAGCCCATTGTGTGCCATTCTGTTGTGAGAGTTCATAATGATTTTGTGTATGTGTTGGGAAATTCATTGCAAGCGAGATTTCATATTGAGTTGGAAGAGATTGCCAAATAAACTGTAAAATTTGCAATAATTGCAGTCAAATGTTGCTTTAAAAAGTGTAATATGATGCATATGACTGACTTTATTTTTTATTTCTTTTTCAAAGCAAATAGAGTCAAATAAACTCAAATGAGTTTTACAATGTAGTGAAGACTCTTCATGCTGGCCCATTCCCTACTATTTTTACAGTATTTGGTGATCTTGTATACATTGTTCTTCCATTCACTTCTACTACCAGTATTATTTCTATTGCTTTAACCATACATGTTAAAGGCTGAATTGTCTTTTCTCCCTTCCTACCTTATGTCCCTTGACCTAATTTTTTTTTTTTTTTAGTCTTCATTTCTTGAAAAATTGACTGTAGAAAGCAGGCTTTTTTTGAAACGCGTAGGAATTCAAAGCGTATTATAGCATGTATCTTGTGGGCTTGTTGCTCATCCATTCTTTGGTCAGCACCTATGAGAGTCTGGTCTTTGGCTCTACTTCTTAATTTTGGAAAAATAAGGCAGAAGCATTAAAAAAACCTGCAGATGTTCAGACAGTGAAGTAAATAATGTGTTCAAGTCAAATTGGAAAAAGAATAATATGACGCATTGTTTTCTAGTTTGCTCTTCCCTGTGGTTGCGTTCTGGTTTAGGTGTTAGGTACATGAGATCCAAAGTAAGAAAGCTGCTTTGATAGCATCCTCAAAATCTTCTTACAATGTGCAGTTTTCTTATATTTTTTTTACCCTAAATCTGTAGTTACCCTGTAGAGTGATTATTTTTTTTGTTGATAAATTATTAATGCTTTATTTGCACTAATCTCTCAATGCTTTTCTTCAGAAAGTTCATGCAGCATTTTCTGAAGAAAGTTTTCTATATCTTTGGGAAAATCTAGAGTGAAATGTAGAGCTTAAATGAAGATGCATGGCTGTGCTTTTCAAGAATTAAAAATTAAATGCAGTGCTGTCAGTTGTGGCATGGCTTTTTGCAATAGAGTCAACTTGTAGGGGATGGTGGACCCCCATTAACATAATTTTAACATTATCTTCATAGTGGTGGAATGTACTATGGCATGTCTGATAATGTTCATCTTTTCCTTTCCTCCTATATGGCATTCATTTCATTTTGGCTCACAGGAATGCACTAAACCTCAGGTATTGTAACTTACTGTGTACGGTCCACTAACAATTTACTTGTGGGTTTGCAGTGTGATAGCATAATACTGACTCAATGTTATGACTAAAATTGTCTCCTAGCCTTTGCTTTGATACTTGTGCAACCTCACTATGATATAAAAATACTAATGTCAATGTGGAAGTTGGTGACAGCACAATGTCTCTTGCCTATCTTGATTGACCTTTCTTCCTTGCTTTGATGTCCTGTGATTTAGAGAAAATAGAAAACCATAAGCAAAGAATGTATATATAAAATATTTAGCGTTTGAGAGACAGTTTACTCAAGTGTCTCTTCCATGACATGGAGGACTTCATCTTCGGTTTTGATTTAAAAAGTAGGCCCCTGCTGCTGTTTAGTACCTGTATGTCAGTAGGACAGGGAAATGGAGTGTGAGAAGATGAGCACCAAAGAAGCAATGAAAAGTTTTTGTTGGCTGAAAACTTGCAACAGTGCTTCTTGCTTGTCTTCTGTTCTGATGACATGTACTGATTCAGTATACAGAAGCTGGATTTTTTAGATTCCTATCAAAGTATGTGTAAATGGCCATTATTTGAAGCATGGACTTGCCAAGCCAAGGAGAACTGTGTGTCTGAGGCAGTCAAGTATCTTGAAAGGATACCAAACATAATACAGAAGTTTTGACTCACATCGGATCTCAAGTGCAGTCAAAGTAATCTGAATATCTGAGTGGAGTCTTTTAAAATTAACTTGTTTTTGTAATTGCATTTGTCAATGCCAAAGTGAGAAAATACTGAGAGTCCACCAAATGCAGCATTTGATAGAATGTGTCTTGTCCAACTGGTAAATGTCCCCGCTAGTATGCTTGAGAAATCTCTTGTGATAGAGCTGAAAATGGATTAAAACTATTTTTTTTTAGCTTCAGAAGTCTTCCTTTCCTCAGATATTGCTTTGGTTCATTCTTCTGATATTTTATCAGGAAACATTTTATTTTAAAAGTTCCTTCTGTGTCACATTGTTCAATTAATTTCTTTATTTAAAAGACTCGGGGGGTTCAAATTTCAGTATGGTTCCAGTATCATAGGCAAGCGATTTCTATGCTGAAATGCCCTCTTTCTTGACTATGTATGGTACATTTCTTCTAGGTACCCAGTTTCTTATCTTCAGATCACCAGTTTTTCACTGGAATGATCCTGAGTAACCTATGGTTACTAAAATATTACATCCAAGGGTGATAATGTGCTTCTCAAATTATGACAGGAATTTGAAATACTTCTAGTATTTTGATAACTTACCCTAATGCTTGAAGACCACTTGAAGTGAAATCTAATGTTGAATATTGTACTTAGGCATGTTACTTTTGGAACAAGTATTGCTGATTTCTAGGGTGAGGAAAATAGAAACGTCGTAATGTATGGAAATAAAATGAATGTGTTTTATCATACTGATAAAATGGCATGTGTTTTGCCTCCATTTGTAGTTTGGTAAAATGGATCTGTTCTTTTTCAGGGTAGAAAAAAGAAGCCTGATAAGTTTAGGTTGAGCTGTTCTTACTGGAATCTGGAAAACCTTGTTCAGATTTTTTTGACAGAAAATTTTTGCTTGTGCTTCTAATGTGTCAGAAACTGATTTTAACTAGATCAGTGTTAACCTCTCATTACTTAATAGCAGAAATTGCATTTTAACTTCTGAATGTGGATCTTCTTTCTGTGTGTGTCTATACTTAAGGCTACTTAATGTTTTCAGTGGAGAGCCCTTGTTTTGAGCAACTTGACTGAAGGTGTGGACCCTATCTCTTAAGAACCTACAAGGCTTTTCTTCTGGTTTGGGGCTGATTTTTTTTTTTAACTTTAATATAGAATTGTCACCTATGGAGTGAATTTAAAAAAGACTAGACTTGTGACACCTTACTGCCAATAAACTTTGTAGCTGCTTCAGTGCACCCATGAAGAATTAGTTATGCCTTGTCTGAGTGTTGCTGAACTGATTATTGTGTATATAATGCATGACATATTTAGCATAAATTAAAAGTTCATAAAGGAAAAATAACTTTCTTCAAAATTAGATGCTGTTCTTTAGTGGCATTGAGGTTATGAGTAGTAATTTATAACCCCCTAGTTTGTAATAATCTGTGTCTCCTGTACCTCAGACTAGATATATAAATGGAGATGTGGGCTTTTCTAGTCTGTACCTTTGCCTTTGCTTTGCTAAAGGTGAAATATCGAAGCTTACTGAGGGATATTTAGAGAGATGCAGGTAGGCCTGTAAATAAAACACTGAAGCACCTGTGAATAGCCCTGAACAGAAAGTGTAGTGTGTGGTTTTTTCAGTCTGTGAGAATCTGTCCAGATTTGAATTAGTTAACAGGCTTGTGGAAATTGCCGCTAGTGCATCCTCAGCTGGGCTTTTTTAAGCCAGCTGCTGAAATCCCCGCAAAAGGTCTCTCTGCAATTAGTAGCCTTTCTTATCCCATTCAGCTTGAGATTCACTTGAGGTGACAATCCGTTTATCCGGTGTTGGAAGGAAAGGAGCAGTGGGCATGGAGCCATCCATAACCACAGCTTCCTCCCCAAGTTAGAAGCGTGCAGCAGTTCCATCCTCACACGCTGTGCCATGGAGCCAGGCACCCAGCTGATCCGCTAAGGGCAGACAGGTATTGTCCTGGGTCTTATTTGAAGGAGGTGACTGAACTCATTTGAATGAGAAGAGGCCTGGAAATGAAACCATGTCTAATGTCGCTGAGTCAAGTCTCATCTGCTGCCATGACTCCCTGAAAAAATGAGGGTTTTTTCCTGGCTCTTTTTTATATTATTTTTTAAAAAGTATTAGAACCTGGTTACTTAGTAGCAAATTGTAGAAACCTTGCTTCCTGCCCCCATCCTCTCTTGTAACTAAGAGTGCAAAGCGTTGGCAAAGTAGCCTAGTTTCCCTGATACTGTTTGTATTCACATTGTCTGCTGAGAGTCTAAAATTCCTGGATTGAAAATTTATTTTCAGATTGTTATGTTTTATGAAACAAATTTTGTCTTTTCCTTTGTCTGCAATACATTTCAAAAGTCAACAAAGCTGTTGTATGTCATATTTCTACATTTAGGAAAGATTTAAAAAAATGGTAATTTAATTTTTTTTTCTGCCTGAACTTGATCTACAGGCTAGCCTTCCTATATTCAGTGTGTTTGGCTACTGAAGCAACATGAAAGTTTACAAGATGACAAGCAGTGTTTTCTTGTGGCTAATATAGTAGATGAGAATTCAAAAACGCTGATTATATTTTAGGACTTTGTTACAGAAGTCAAGTATAATTTGTGATGGGACTTAGTGTTAAAAATCAGCATAATACAGTTGCTTCTCTGCATGTGTGTTTATGCTTATATTGTAAAATAGACATTGCTGGATGTCTTTCCATGGACCACTACAAATGATCTTGAAATACCTCATATATGCTTGTTTAAAAGAATACTGTCAAATCTTTAAAGCCTGTAAATATCTTCATCTTTTAATGAACCTGATAATTTTTAGTATTATCTAGCACTTTCATGCTTATACAAGTTCACTTAATAAAGCAAAAAGCAAACCACAGAATCAATTGTGAGTGTTCACATTAAAAAGCTTGCTTTTAGGAAGAAATAACTACATCTGAGTTAATTTGCCAGGCTAGGGCAGTGAATGAGGAGGTGTGGACACGCTGAAAGCTTGATTTTATACAAAGGTATAAAGGATATGGCAAGGCTTGGGAAAAAACAATTTTTTTCAACATCCTTGACCTTGAAAGTGCTGAGCAAGTCTAATTACAAAGGAAAAAAAAAACACAGAAGAACTCCTGGAGTTCTTAGGCGTACTTGGTCATCAAAAATGTTTGGGGAAGCAGGATGTTGAGGGTTTTGGCTTTAGAGATGCATATGAGTTGCGGCAGCTAAATCTATTTAAATTGATTCAATTTTTGAACTTGGTACTAGCTTAGATTTCCCCCAGACAGAGGAATAATGTGAAGAACAAGGAGAGGGGAAACTGAGAATGTCCTGTTATGTGCCATGTGCAAAATGAAAGCAAAAGGTTGTCTCACTTAATGAGTCTAATTCAATTTTTATTTCTGTTCTTAGTTATGAAACTAATTTGTTTAAGTAATATAACCACAGAAATGGTATTCAAACTGTAATTGAACACACACCTAAATTTACAGTGTATTGCCGATGGGAAGCGGCGTGGTATGTGAAGGTATTTTAATCACATATTTGCATGTGTGATTAAACACGTTTGCATGTTTGTTTGCACAAACAAATTTGTCTCTAGCGATAACACATTCAATTTAAAGTAGTTTATTTAGTATTTCTACTGTTTATATTTGAAATAAAATAGACTGTAATGATTATTCCATTAATAAAAGAAAGGGGCTAGCTCAACATTGTCAAGTGCAAGTGTCCTTTTACCAGGAAGGATATTTCAGTAGTTTTTTTCATTTTCAGAATTTAATGTTCAATTTCAAAAGCAGCTGGCTTAAAACCTGATCATGCTTTGGAATGAGATTGATGCATACATCATGCTAGGAAGTAATACAAAATACTAAGTAGATGTACATAGTTTGTATGTATAATATTTGAACACATGCAATAATCCTGAAGTATGTGTCTGTGTTACATATGCAAGTGTATTTTGAAGTGAGACACTAAAAAATTTGTGGAGCAATTTCATCTGAAATATGAAATTCCTGAGATGATTTGGGCAGTCCCTGTTAACCATTTTTTTTTGTATAGAAGTTCGACATTTCTTTATAGAAACATCCACTGGTAATGTTATAATGACAGTATGTAATTCCCATCCCTATATTCTGTGTTCATCACAAAACACAACCTTTTTAGTCAAATGGCTTCTTTCTTTACTCCATGATGTAAGGGACTATTACTGTTTAAGGTTATGTAGTATGTTATGTATTAGAGTTAATATATGAGAAATGCTATCGTTTTATTTTGTGTAGCACCCGAAGCAAAACAAAATTGTTAGTTCATCATCCTTTTAGTAATGTCTACTGGCAAGCTAATGCAAAATTAATAACATGCAGCGTGTTATTTACTCAACTTGCAGCTTCTGACAGAGGATGTCTATTTTTATATATTACATCATCCTTGCTGCAGAACTCGGCTATCCATTGGGATTTGCTGTTCTTCCATTCTCTTTGGAAGGGCTCACATTGATGTAATAATTGGATTTGTAATTGTGATTAGATTTGGAAATTCAAAGAGAAATATTGAAGGTATGCAGTATTTTCTGCAACTGAAGTGTCAGTAATATTATTGAGTTTCTTTTTTTTAAGATATATTGCTGACACTAGGTCCTGTTTACAGCTTGTAGACTTGCCAGTGCTTTATGACCACATGTATATGAAGCTTTGATTAACAATAGCATAGATTTTTCAGAGTAGTGTGTTTTTGCAGTTACTGACTTGTGACGTGCTCTTTTATATTATATAAAAGATTGGTTTCCTGATGTGTAGGGTGTAAAATTAAATGTGAGGTTTCTCACCAAAGCAGACAGTTGTTCGTGCAGCAGAAAAATGAATTTTTCATAACTCTTTTCTAAACTGATCAATGTATAATGTAACTAAACACAAATATTGAATTTCCACCACTTAAACTTGATTAGAACTGAGGAAAATTAAAAAACCCAATACATACATGTGTTCTTAAATATTTTTAAATCGGATATCCTCATTAGCGTACGGTTGTTCGTTTAGAAACAATGTTTGCATACATACAGGGAAATAGGATGTGCATATGCAGTATATTTGTAGAATTCCAGTACAGATTCTTTCAACACTGGCATCTCTATACAGATGAGCATCATGAGTGATGTTGAATGTTCTAATGTAGACATTTGTTCACTAAAGCATGGAAAGAAGCTGTCAGTTTATTTTTTCCCAAGCATCTGAGCCACTGTTACGTGAGCTGTGCTTGACGCAGAGACTTAAAGATACAATGATTAGTATTCGGTGTCAATCTTTCCACAAAAGGTTCTGTTTCTTCTGTTTCTGAGTACTTTTAATGGTGTTTTTGTATTTGATTTGAATACTTTAAAATGACCATTTTGATGAGTGAATTTCAAAGCTCTAAAAAAGTTTATAAAAACAGTAGTTTAAATATCTGGAGCAACTAAGGAAATATGTATAGAATTGGAAGATAGAATGTTCTAAGGTGGCCAGTAGCATCCTGGCTTTTATCAGAAATAGTGTGGCCAGCAGGACTAGGGAAGTGATTGTCTCCCTGTACTCGGCACTGGTGAGGCTCCACCTCGAATACTGTGTTCAGTTTTGGGCACCCTTCACTACAAGAAAGACATTGAGGTGCTGGAGTGTGTCCAGAGAAGGGCAACAAAGCTGGTGAGGGGTCTGGAGAACAAGTTTTACGAGGAGCATCTGAGGAAACTGGGGTTGTTTAGCCTGGAGAAAAGGAGGCTGAGGGGAGACTGTATTGCTCTCTACAACTACCTGAGAGGAGGGTGTAGCAAGATGGGGGTTGATCCCTTCTCCCAGGTGATAGGTGATAGGACAAGAGGAAGCAGTCTCAAGTTGCACCAGGGGAGGATTATTAGGTTAATTAGGGTTAGAGGGTTATTAGGAAAAAAGTCTTCACCAAAAGCATTGTCAAGTGTTGGAACAGGTTGCCCAGGAAAGTGGTTGAGTCACCATCCCTTGGAGGTATTTGAAAGACAAGTAGATGTAGTGCTGAGGGACATAGTTGAGTGGTGGACTTGGCAGTGCTAGGTTAATAGCTGGACTTGATGATCTTAAAGGTCTTTTCCAACTTAAATGATTCTATGATTCTAAGTCCAAAAGGTGAGTTATTCTTTCACTTTCTGTTTTGGATTTGCAAATACTTTTCTCTTGGATAACTAGCATATGTTATTTTGTCACCAGTCTTGCAAAGGAAGGAAGAAGGAAAGGAAGAAAAAAAAAAAGCTAGACTGTCTCTTCTGTTTTGAAATATTGATGTTATAGTCGTGCCTTAAAGGCTCCTCCAAAGACTGGAACCTTTTCTAACACATTTAAATGTGATAATTCCATAACGAGTTTTGGTGCATGAGTATCAAATGAGTCTGAGACAAGGGAGGAAGAAATTAGAGGCACTGCAAGAATTTAGTAGTAAAACAAGAACTGTAATCTGCAGCTCCTGGCTTCTAGTCTGGTGTAATGATCTTAAACAGTAATTTGTGAAAGTAAGCTCCAATGGTGATAGTAAGTTAGAAGAAAATTGTGTATATTTAGTTTAACATAGCTTTGATTTTCATGTGCTTGAAGCTTTGTGCTACTTGTAACTTTTGCTATGTAGAAATAATGCTATAATTCCTATTTGTGAATTATTTCAAATTTGGGGTTTTTTTTTGTTTTGTTTTTTTTACAGAAGTGCCCAAAATCTTTAAAACTTAACATTTCAGAGTCAGAGATTGAAAACTTGCCTTAGGAGTAAAGGAATTGACCAAGGTCTCAGAATAGATCTTTGAGGTTGTCTGTCATGATAGTTAAGCGATGGTGGGTTTCTTGGAGTGGAAAAGAGGGAAGTGCTTTCGTTTCTTTAAAAGCTGTGTTTGGTTGAAGTGAAGCAAATACAGTTGTTAAAATGGTAATTGCACATTCAACATAATTATGTTTCTAAGCTTCTAGTTGAGACTTAGCAGCCCAAGTTGCAGTTACCAGGCTTCTCTCAAAGTGCTGCCATAGCTGCTAATGAAGATGCAGCAATGTCTCCATCATACTTTCCAGGTAGTCTTAATTTAAGCAACGATTTTTCTTGGCCAAAAGATACTGGTTAGGAAAAAAGGTGGAATAATTTGCTTTATTTAAACACTAATTAGTCTGAAATACAATCTTCTAATGTGTAAATCCTTTTCACTTTATTGGGTAGATGTGTCTGTTACAGTGCCCTGGCTAGTCCTGCCAAGTGTGAATGCTGTAGTCCACTCTTGTGTCTTCCAGTAGGTGACAGTTCAGCTCAGGGGAGCTAATAAGTCCTTAGCAAAGCAAGGTAGTTACCCTGAATTTACCACTAGGTTTGTGTGTAAATTCTTTCCTGCTCTTTCACCATCCTGTTAACATGCTTATGTAGCCATACTCAGGGCACTGTGGTGTTCTTAGATGTTAGGTTGAGCACCTGTGAGCACTTTTTAATTCCTGGTATTTGCACATTTCTGATGGAAAGAATTTTAATTCCTGGTATTTGCACATTTCTGATTGGAAAGAATTTTCTTTTTCTTTTTTGTGTGTGTGTGTGTAATGAAGAAAAACTTTTGTTATTTCATGTAAGGTCTAGTCAAAGTGTTAGGATTCTGTTTTATGAGTAATGGGTATGGGTAACTGGGTTTCACTTTTCAGCAGTTAGCCTTAATTATATTTGAATTTTCAGATAGTAAAGTTTTGATATGCACCTGGAACATCTGGCAGGTGTTATGTGTATTGTTGATATGGCTGGCGTAAAAACTACACAGATTGTGCTCTCACTGTGTTTTCCATTATTTGTATATGTGTGTGTCTATGCAAGTGCTAAAAAGTAAAATGTTTTACCTTTTCTTCCTTTCACTTTGCTAAATTATATTCTCTATATTACTCTTCAGTGTTGTAATTTGGTGAGTGCAAAGGCCTGCAGCTAAAGTCTGCAAATGATCCATGGGCAGTAAAAGATCATCTTAAAAGGATGCATAGTAACAAGTCTTCTGATAGTAATCTTGGAATACAAAACAATATAGGATCAAATTATTAGGGTTACTCCATCTGGTATGTGCACTTCTACCTCATTTTATTTAGCACTTCTGTAACTAGGTAACTGATCTTGAAATTGCAAGGGAAAAATGTAGTGTTAAATTTGCAAAATGGGACATCCATCAGTTGATAGTAGTTGGCTCCCTGTTTTATTTGATAGGGGAAGAGGAGAGGGAAAGGGCATTTCTTAGAATTTTATATTAAGGTTACTTTATTTGAAGGATATAATGTTGTTATGATTTTTTTTCTGATCTAAACCAAATTTGGCTCATTTGCTTGATAACTATTTTTAAAAGAAGGGACAACTGAAGCTTGTTGCTGATAAAAGCCAAAGGTCTGGATAAATGATTTCTGTTCAGTTACTGGTGCCAGGGCACAAAGCTCTCAAGATATGTTAGTGCATGGTGCATTACACAAGGGAGGATATGCAGGGGCATGAGGAGAGAGTTCTCCAAAAAGAAAATAATCTTATGCCAATAAACTGGTTTTAGTGTTGATTTTAATTGGGAACCCCTGGAGCAGGCTCTTTTGAGAGTCTCCCTGGATAAGACTGTGGCTGGGGACAAATCCAAAAGTTATTTCCTTCCAACAGACAATTGAAGTGAATGAAAATCCTCTTTAAAGCAACCTGCCCTTTCAAAGTTAAACATCCTCAAAGTGTCAGAGATAAGTAGCTAGTTACCCCAGGAGATGTCCAAAATAAACATTCAAGAAGATGGACAGGAAGGACTCAACATCACATACAGTAGTAAAAATGGCACACAATTTCCACCATTATTTGGGGAATCTGGTAACCTAATGGCAGACTAGAGGTTTTCTGCCAGTCTTGTCTGTCTGCACCTGGAACACAGTGATGAGAGTTTTAGAGTCTCCCTTATATCTCTTCTGAGTTAAGTTCAAGAAAAACTATTAGAAAGCATATTGTATTTGCTTAAAACAAAAATACTCCCCCTCCACTATTGCCAAAATCTCCCAATAAATAAACAAACAACAAAAAACAACAGATAACCAGCTAGCATTTAGAGAAGATTGGAAAAATATGGGGCTTGTTTGTTTTTAATCCATTAATATTTTATATTGAAACTTCTGTGCCAGAAGAATCATCCTTGTGATTCAAACATGTCAGCATATTTCAGGTAACAGGATACAATGGGGCTGGTGAAAAAATAGTCTAGGATTTTGACAAAAATCCCTGAGCGTTACTCTTACCTTTTAGCATTGCATCAGTGGGATACACATGAAACAGATATGGAGTTATCCAACTTCCATAAAGTTTTGCTGCATAATTATACAGTGAAGAACATGAAATTTTGGGGGTGTGTCACATAAGTGAAGAACTCTTGTCCTTGGATTCCTGCTGTGAAATTGGGATGGACACAATGATACGTGGGGTTTCGTGGGTATTTTCTTGGTTTTGTTTTTCCTCCAAGATAGTCAAGCGATTTGTGTCTCCGTAGTGAACCCAGTCCCTAGCGGGCATGAGTGTCAAGGATCTGGTAAACAGGCACTGCTAGTGCTATATGCCCAACATCATCATTCTTGACCTTAAAAGAGTGTTTGCTTTTGTGCTATCGTACTTTATTTTTCACAGTTTAAAAGCAGAAAGCACGTTCTCATGTTCTCTGATTTAATTAACACGTTATCTTAAACTCTTGTCCTTATACCAAAGTGAGAAAGTTTTATGAACATTAGGAAAAACTTTCTAGCCTAACAGACTAGAAATTTTTTTCATTCAAGTACTGAAACAGTTAAGGAAATTAAACTAGTTGTGACCATTCACCAATTCAAGTCATTAATATCTTGAATTTTCATGTCTAATTTTTAACATTTAATAGTGATAATATATACTTGTAAAACCATGTTATATGCACTAAACTTTAGCTTGTGTAAGTAATAACCCCTTGCTTTATGTAAAAAAACCACAGGTAAATCAGTTAAACATTACAAAAAGTGACTTCACAGACATACATACTAAATATTATTTTGATCTTGCAAGTAAAATTTGATTAGTAAGACCTTATAAGTGTTGCAGGAACACAAAAGATATGTTGATCTTTAATATTATTATTATTTGTTTTTCTTGTTAAAAGCATTGTTAGATTTAAAGCATAAATAAATACTGAGTCCAGAGAAAAGTCTGTATGCTCTGTTACTGTGATGAGCCTTTGCTCAAGTCAGTTTCGTAAGCTAAAGTAGATGCTCTGGAAATGGGACATCTGGTCACGTTTGGGATGAGTACCCATCAGTTATAGGTTTTCTTCATGTCTATTCTAACAATTGTCGTATGTAAGAGAATTCGATGGCAAGTATTTTAAATGAATACTATAAGTCGCTCCCATTTTAAAATGGATGGCATGCAAACAGAAAGTTTGCTGTACTGAAAACAGAGCTGTGCACAGAAGGTGACACGAGTCTGTGGTCAAAGGGAAGACTGGCAGTCTACGGCACATCCACCCAGAGCTGACTGCTCTGGGCTTGTCATTATTTTAAAGATCCGGATTATAGATTCATCTGCAGCAGCAGCTCAACAGAAGGGCATTTGTTCAAGTGGTCTGTAACATTAGTAAATGTTTTAGCAAAATAGCATACATCGCCCTGTTGTAACTGTTGCTTTGGTGTTGGGGTGATGAACGTTGTTACAATGATGTTAATACCACAGCTTTATGAATAAAAAAAAAATTAATTTGACAAATACTGTTACTTTTGGCTGGAGTGGTATTTCAGTCATAGCAATTCACCTTGGAGAATATATTTGGTAATTTTCCCTGATTCAACAGAGTTCTATTTAAAGTTCTCAGACATCTCAAGAAAGTGCAAACAGGACAGGTGTGCCTAGACAATTCCATGTCTGCATTTTGCTGATAAACAGGAACTTGCTCGCATGAAATTGGGTCATATGGCCAGAGATTTAAATTTACCGGCAGTAAATTTGCATAAACACATTACAATAAAGCGTTCATATTGTACGGGACATTTAAATATATTGTAGCATTTGCAGTGAATTATTGTTCTGGGGTTTTAGTCGTTTCAGTTGGTGTTTTTAAATCTGATAGAAGCATCAGATTGTTATTTAGCAATCTCTCTCCTAAGGCTAGTGGGAGGGAGAGAGCATCAGCTTTATAAAATTTGGAAGCATGCTCCTGGGAACTGAACAGTTTTGTGTCCAATAGCCCTGAGCTTAACATTAAGTTTTAAACGGCCATTTCTTTCCAAGTGAAGAAGGCAGGGCGAAGCAAAGGTACCTCTACCTTATTTTCATTAAAATTATCTACTCCATTTTTGCACTCTGCAATGTAGCTGTCTATATTCTGCCTACACAAGTGTGTAATATCCATGTGATAGTCCCTTCACTGTGAATATTTTTGGGGCATACATAATGATTGTGATTTTTTGCCTTATTCCTTGGTCATTATTTCTATTTCTTTGACTCCCTCCCTTCCTTCCCCCCAGGTTCTAGCTACTAGTCATGAAGTGGCACTAAATTTGGTGACCGTATTTTGTTCTGTTGTCTTTTGCCTAAGATTTTGAACATGAAGGAAATTATGCTTTATATTGTGTTTAAAGGGAAGGGGAAAATGTGCTGATAACTTCTGTTCTTGAGGTACTTGAGGAAAAGAATGGTTTCTCTCTACGTAATCTGCATAAAAATTTAAGTACTCCCATAAATGGTTGCGTGTTAAGGTGACTGCTTGAAATTGAAGATTTGAGGTAATCTGTTGTTGCAGCATTTGTCATTAACCTAAAAAGGTTTAATACTCCAAGCATTGTTGACAGTGTTTAGGAGAATAATATCTGTGTGAGATTACGTTCTAGAATATAAAACAGCTGAAAGGCATTACAGTCAGATGCTGCTGAGGTCTGTATAGGTTTCTACCTAAATTCAGAACCACTGTTTATGAGTCCTGTGGGTAGTCCAATGATATCCTAATGTTTGTAGTTACTTTTGAAAGGATTTTTTAGCATTCTTTTATGCAACTCATAGAGAGATGCCAGCTTTCTCATAAATACAACATTTTGAAAGCAGCTGGGGATACCCTGTCATGTCCAATTATTGCACATCAGGTTTATTAACATCTCAGTTTAATTGCCTAAAAGCATCAGCAAAAATGTTTTGCTCTTTTGAAACTTTAATCCTAAACAGGGAGTTCTTACATGGGTTTGGAGATATGCATGAACACAAAGTAGCAGTGAGGTTTTCTTTAAGCTATTCATGCATGTTTATGATAGAAACTTTCCAGGACATATTGATCTGGTGTTTTACACTGATTTAAATTACATTCATTCTTCACTGAAACGTATAATGATTCACTGAACTTCTGATTAATTATTTTTTTGATAAAATATAATTTATATGTAATCATTTTCCAAACTGATAATGGACGGTACGTATGAATACACTGCACCACGGTACCTGGAAAGTGGTGGAAATGGTGGCAGAGGAGGAGGAAGGAATAGGGAAGTGGAATCAACCATTTATTTCTTGGAATTATTTGGACTCACAAATTGCCCAAGAGTGGTGTTTTCTTTACCTAATTGCATAAATATCACTTTCCACCTTTTGAATGTAAAGAGGCTTCTTTCTGTTTTGGAAACCACCAAGTTTTCATCAGTTTGATGCATGTGAACATGAATTAGACTTTGTTAAGTTGCTTTAAATTTTGGTTTCATATATTTTCAATATATATTTCATATATATTTTCAATATTCATGTATTAATTTTCCAACAGGCAAGTACAGGTGTGTAGTAGTGACCAGAAAAAGCAGTAGGGAAGTGTTTGATGCCACTGTCATCTGGAAGTTTTGACTTTCACTGATGTTTTAATAGTGTAGCTCGTGTTTTCATGTTACAATTTAAGGCTTATGCCACAGAAATCTAGGCTAGATTTTAGCTGGAAATACCAACTGATGCAGAGTAAAATGCGTGTTGATAGTTCTGTATGTAATGGAGTTCAGAAAGTGGTGTGCTCCCTTGCTACGCTGGGGTGACATTTCTGTCTTGGCAGAACTTCATTTTTTCCTGACACGAGTGTAAAACCCCACATTCCAATTCTGCTCGTGGTGTTAACCGCAAAGCCACCAAATCAGACTCAAGAGGGTTATAATTGCTTTGTCAACAAGTAATATTTTTAAATTTTGTACTAGAGAGGGTTTGTCTGAGCTTCCTAGAATGAATAACTTCCGCTATTTCTGGTCAGCACTTCTTCAGAAAATTGATTGCGCTCGGCATTAGGCTGTTTTATAAGGCTTAACGTAATTTAACATTTTAAAATCATCTGTTAGTTGCACTGGCACATTACAAAGAATTTTGGAAATTATGAGCTAATTTTTGTAATTCAGTCATCTAAAGAATATCTTCTCTTTTAGCATATACTGCAAGACCAAGGGCACAAGTGTCATTAAACTCTAATAAATGTAAATATATTCAATTTAAAATGTGCAGTATGTGAATAGTGTCCTTAGAATAACTGCAGAAAAAATAGACCAGGTATTTCAGGATATTTTCTTGCTTTACTAAAATTCATTCCAACTAATTTTTATAGTCTCGTTTACTAGTTGTCATCATCAGTACCAAGAGAAATCACTGTGTAACATACCAAACTAATTATCAGTGGACATGTTATTTTGGTGGAAGGCAGCTGCCGGTAGTATGACATAGTATTCTGTAATATTAATTTTTTCCTGTGTGTTTTTGCTTGTGTAACAACTGTTAAGGTTGTTCC